>NC_136430.1:123947500-124247500 GCF_052849685.1 Lactuca virosa | reverse complement strand
TGTGTGTTCTCGGCCTTGGAAGAGATAATAGAGGAGGAGAGAGCGAAAATTCAATATTAGCATTGTCAACATGTGTTATATCAGTTTGAAACTTTTGGTTTTCTAGCATTAGAGGCCGTGAAGTTCCTCAATAGAGTTCAAGATCATAAATAGTAATATTATGACCTCAACTATTATACATACGTATATTATTCTACAGCAACACTATTATACATACAACTTAATCTATCTTCACACCGATCAGACAGAAGAAAAAAAAAGAAACATGATCATGAAACTCCACGTTTTAGTGCAAACTATATAAAATATAATAACAATCGACAAAAAAAGATACATCTCATAATGCAAAAATCTATATATATATATATATATATATATATATATATATATATATATATATATATATATATTGTTGATGATTTTAGTGTCACCATGTCATTTTATGTAACTGGAACTAACATGTGAGCTAAGGGGCTTCATAATTTGTACTCTAATATACGTACGGGTATGTGCGGAGTGTACACATGCATAAGATCGAATTAGTAATCGGTTCGACGCCAGGTTGGGGGTCCGGGGCAACGCTCCTAGCGGGGTCGAAGGGGCAGCGCCCCTTGGTCCGGGGTTTCCAAATGGGCAGTGCCCCTTTGGTGGGGTCTAGGGGAAGCGCTCCTAACGGGGTCGAAGGGGCAAAGCCTCTGACTGCGGTCTCCGAATTTTACATATGGGACCATAGTGGGAAAATTGAATTCTTGAGGGTGATTTTGGTAAACTGACGAATGTCATCAATTTTGGAAACCCTAAACCCTCACTAAATTCCAGATTTCCCTGAATTGCTTCCAAAGCAACCCATGACGGACAACCCTAAGAAACAAACCCTAAATCTCAAATATTATATAAACGACTATTCTCTTTGAGAAGAGGTACACAATTTTTAGCTCTCTTTTCTTCAGACGAACATAGAATCCTTCTAGCAATTTAGCTTACGAATTTTGTGCCTAGATTTGTCCTCTTGGATTATCCTAGGCTGAATTTCTTGCAACCCAGACATATGGTAGAAATATTAGTTCGGAAAGTGTTCAAACGATCCAAGGGGTATCCAGATCTCCAATATAAACCCTAATTCATCCAACAATCAAACTGATATTTCCTGCTTCTGGAGATCGGAGAATCAAATTGTAATATGACAACGAAGTTTGCAAAGCTGGAGAAGTTTGAAGGCGTCGATTTCAGGCGCTGGAAGAAGAAGATGCACTTCATGATGACTACTCTGAAGGTAGCATTCGTGCCGACTACTCCAAGACCACCGGAGGTTGAGGAAGGTGCTGCTGAGACAATTGAAGAGATAAGAAGGAGACAGAAGTGGGACAACGATGACTACCTCTACAAAGGTCATATTCTGAACGGTATCTCGGATGCTCTATTTGATATCCATAGTGAAGCCTTATGTTCCAAGGAGTTGTGGGACACCCTTGAACTGAAATACATCACCGAGACACTTCTAGCAAGAAGTTTATGCTCAATGATTTTAATAATTTTAAGATGGATGATTCAAGGGTTGTCACTGAACAATACAATGAACTCCTGGGCATAAATGGTCAGTTTAAACTGCACCGTATGAATATGGATGAATCCATTGCTGTGTCAAGCATCATTAACAAACTTCCTACATCCTCGAAGGATTTCAAACATAACTTAAAACATCAAAAGGAGGAACTTTCTTTGGTTCAACATGCTAGTCCTATTTGTATTGAAGAATCTCTTTGTGCGAAGGAAAGTGACAAATTTGATTAACCCAAAGGGAAAGTTAAATCTGGACAGCCATCGGTTTATTTGGTTAACCACACATGACATGGAAAATGTAAGCAGGAACATGTCCCAAATAACTCCAACAAAAATAAAAAGGATCTGGTTTGATGGAGGTGTAATCAGGTTGGGCATTGCAAGCGTGTTTGTCGTGTGAACTTAGGCAACAATAATGGTGCTGGAAACAGTGGAGCCAATGAAAAGGTGAACGGGTCCTCGGGCCAAGTTAAAGGAGGTCAGCTTTTGACTAACTTTGATAATTCTAATCAGAATTATGTTTATTATGTTTCACTCATTCCTGAATCATTCTATGTATAGGATGATGATGTTTCTTGGTGTATCGACTCCGGGGCAACGAACCATGTATGCAAGGATAAACGGATGTTTGAAACATTAACTCCGCTTGAAGATGGATAGGTGCTGAAAATGGGAGACGATTCTTTTATTCCTATATGTGGTGTCGGTGTCATGTTTCTTGAATTTACTTTTGGAAAGACAATTAGGCTTTTTGATGTTTTGTTTGTACCCAAGATTCGCAAGAATCTTGTTAGTTCTAGTTGTTTGAATTCTAATGGTTTTAAACAAGTTATTGAGTCGTATAAGTTCATTTTATCTAAGGGTGGAATGTTTGTTGGCTATGGATATTTAAATAATAGAATGTTTTATTTGAATATTTTTGACAATTTATTACCTGTTCAAAATTCTGCATTTGTATCTTCTGCTTATAATGTTGATAAATCTATTGTCACACCCCCGAACCAGACGGCCGAAACGTCCGAAGGCTCGCGTGACTTAAATTGAAATATCATCACAATGAATATACATGAAACATAACACATTCATCACCAAACATTACATAGTACAACTGGCATTGTTTACATCAAGTACATGGTTTACATTACATGATCCCAAAATATAAAGTGTTTGGTGATTAGCAACTACAAAAGAAACTTTCAACACACTGGATGCTTCCTCGTTCTAACGATTACCTGAGAATACAAGTTATTTTGAAAACGGTCAACATATATAATGTTGGTGAGTTCATAAGTATGTTTGATGTAAAATAGTTTATGTCGTTCGTAAAACCCAGAAAATCCGATATTTTCTGTAATAAGACTTTTCATGAAAATGTTGTGATGGTCTTGTAAGTATATGCGTGAATGATTTCAAACCGTGTATAAATGAGAAGTTTTGCATTATAGTTTTTGAAAGTACAATTGAGTAAGATTGGTTTCCCCGAAAAACCCGATGTTTTCCGATAAAATATTATGATTGTTTTGTATTATTGTATCGTCACAGCGAATGAATATGATTTCCCCTGATTACTTAGATGGTATTGGATCTCTATGTGAGTCGTTATAACCATGCATGATAATGACTAGTTCGTCTGTCTTGGCATTCTAATGAACATCGGAATTGATCTTAAGATTTTATCACCCTAGACTGGCCGAGTCTAACTGTAGCGAACAGCTTAGGTGTGGGGGAGTCACCCCCGTATAGATCTATACACAAACTCTCGCTCTCCCTCCAGGAGACTTTGATTACAACTACAGACTACGACCGACACTTATTGGTGTCACCCGTTATTACTCACTTAATCCAAATGAATTTGATTAACCTTGATTAATGACCTGATTTTAGTTTACTTGAAGAGAAGGTAAGCCTAACAGACGAGGAGAAGAGGACTACTAGGCCCTACTAATTACGTATGTTATTTAAGGCTGTCGAGTATACGAAAGGCGCGTTGGCTCATTTCGCATAAGATTTATTTGGACCTTACTAGCAATGCTAATGGGCCACTGAGGCCCAATAGCATGTAAAATCCATTGAGGGTCCCTATGTAATTGGGTCACAGGAGGCCCAATAACATGTATTATTTATGTTGGGCCCAAAAGTCATGTTAATGGGTCACGAAGGCCCAATAAGCATGATTAGAATCTTTCAAGCCCAACAATTAGAATGTTTACTTGTTTTGTATAGTATTAGTGTTGCGAAGTTGTTTAATCGATATGTCGTAATAATCACCAATTTGTTTTATAACGATTCATAGATTTATAAAAATAGTTATTTTTCTATTTAAAACCCATAAGTTATAAAATTTTGTATATCTTGACCCAATTATTTTATTATTAACATAACTGACTAAAAATATTAGTTTGACCAATTCAGCCCCCTTATTTTGGTAAAGTTGGCAATTTTTAGCCCTTTTTATAAAAAATGACATATTAGGTCCTTGAACTATTTTTCTTGACATTTTTGACCTAAACACTTAATTAAATGATGTTTTAAGCCCAAAATTTTATTTAGGACAGTTTCATCCCCTTAGTTAAAAGATTTGCATTTAAATCCATACTTTTCGCAATTTTTACAATTTTTACCCAAAATCCAAAATCTTTGCATTTTTAGTCCCTTTTGATAAATAAGGCCATTTTAACCCCTGAAATAGGTTTATATACGTTTATAGCCCCTGTTTTGAGAAAACTTTCCATTTCAGCCCCTTAAATTTGATTTTTCGCATTTTTGGGCCTAAATAGCCGAAAAGCCCAAATTTTAGCCCATTAGGCTAAAATTTACTTTTTTAGTCCTTTAAAAAGCCTAATATTTATAAAAACTCTTATTTTAGCTGTTTTGACCTTTTGATCCTTGTAGAAACCGTGAATGACATCTTTTTCCCCATCTTTTGTTTATTTATCAAAAATGGTCCAATAACAAATTTTATGTTGTAGTGTGTTTATTTTAAAGCTTGTATAGTAGTTTATATTGACATGTTAAGTGAAATATGACCTAGATCACATATTTTTCCTTCTTGAACTATAGATCTCGAAATATCTTTCATTTTTAGCACATAATTACCATAAAAACACAAGAAATCACACATAACATACAAATACACATAGATCTTCACATTTTACTTGTATTCTCCCCCATAAATCATATGAAAACCGAAAATAGAGGGGTATGAACTCACCTTAGGTTTGTGGCTTCGGTTTTGAAGAAAGAAATGGAAGAGTTTGGTCCTAGCAACTTCCTTGAGTAGATCTCGAACTCAAGAAGATTTCTAAGAGTATAAACACCAAAAACTTTGTGTAAAGGAATGATCTAACAAGAGAGTGAAGTTATGAAGCTTGGATGTGTAAAGACTTACCAAAGATTGACAACACTTGATGAAGACTCTTGAATCCAAGCCAAATTTTTGAGAATTCCTTGAAGGAAGGAAGGAGATGGCCTTAGAGAGAAATGGAGAGAATTTTTGTGTAGTGTGTGTGTGTGTTGTGTGTCTTCGGCCGAAACAAGAAGAGGGGAGAGGGAAGAGAGTGAGATGAGTTGACATGCATGGAAACATGATAATGGTGCATGGATACCCTATGTATATTTATGAGGTGGCACTACAATTGTCAACCCTCATTTATCCATTCTTTTATATATATTTTTTTGTTTTACTTGGGCCGAAATGGGCTAAGGAAGGAGCAAGGAATCACTTTGGCCCATTCTTGCCTTGGCTCGAGTTCATGAGGCCCATAAGGAAAACTTACGGCCCATTGGGCCCTTAGGGTAGCTCACGGCCCAATTTTTGTATAAGAGAATGGATTTGAGTCCATTAAAGCTAATTGGATTAGTTATGGCCCAATAAGGCCCATTAAAGATAAACTAGTCCATTTTAGGCTTATAAGGCCCAAAAAGGTTAAGTCTTATGAGAGTGGGTCCAATGAGAGCCCATTTAAGAGTTCTAAGCCCAAAATAGTTAAATTGGAAGCTTATTGGCCCATTAGGCCCAATAAGGAAACCCTAGTCCATATAGGACTTAAACCGGGATTTCTAGGGTTTTCAACTTTACTTGATGAATATAGGTTTGAATATGTTTCCATAGGTTGGACTTCAAGCATAACATGAATTAGGGTTACGAGTTTACAGTAGATAATGTTTACAAGAGTACATGATTTCCTAGCTAGAATGCTAGTTGTGACATCATCCCCCCGTTAGAGGGAATTTCGTCCCGAAATTCTTTTTGAAGCTAGATTTGAGAATGCGAGAATAGGTGAGGGTACTTTTGCTTCATCTGGTCTTCGTGTTCCCATGTGAATTCTGGTCCACGTTTCGCGTTCCACCGAACCTTCACTATTGGAATGCGACTTTGCTTAGTACGCTTCACCTCCCTGTCCATGATCTCGACGGGTTCTTCCACGAACAGGAGATTCTCATTGATTTCGATTTCTTCCAACGGGATGAAGAGAGTCTCGTCAGATAAGCACTTTTTCAAATTTGAAACATGGAACACGGGGTGTACACTGCTAAGTTCGGTAGGTAGTTGCAGTCTATAAGCCACTAGACCGATTCGGGCAAGAATCTTGAATGGTCCAATGTATCGTGGGTTTAGTTTTCCCCATTTCCCAAAACGAATCACCCCTTTCCAAGGAGAGACTTTTAACAACACCCGATCCCCGACTCGGAATTCCAAGAGCTTTCGTCGTTTATCAGCGTAGCTCTTCTGTCGGTCTCGTGATACTTGAAGTCGAGCTTTGATTTGAACTATCTTCTCTGTCGTTTCGCGTATGATTTCCGGTCCTGTTAATGCATTGCTTGGTGTCTGTTCTCTTGCTAGCTGAGTGTCACCTACCTCAGCCCAACACAACGGTGATCTACATTTACGTCCATATAAGGCTTCAAAACGAGCAACTTTGATGCTTGAGTGATAACTGTTGTTGTACGAAAATTCAATTAAAGGCAAGTGGTTGGTAGGCAGTGCTCATGTCGAGTTGTGTTCCCATAGCTTTCTGAAGCGATTGCCAAAAGTGTGAAGTAAATCTACTATCTCGATCTGAGATGATAGATATTGGTACTCCATGGAGTCTCACAATTTCCTTGATGTAGATTCTCGTCAATCGTTCCATCTTGTATAACTCTTTTATTGGCAGGAAATAAGCGGATTTTGTCAACCTGTCGACTATTACCCATATGGTATCCAATCCATCTGTTGTCTTGGGTAATTTGGTCACAAAGTCCATAGTAATCCTTTCCCATTTCCACTCGGGTATTACTGGTTGTTGTAATAGTCCCGAGGGCTTCTGATATTCTACCTTCACCTTAGCACAGGTGAGGCACTTGCTAACGTAAGTGGCAATTTCTGCCTTCATGTTAGGCCACCAATACTGCTGCTTGATATCCAAGTATATTTTATCTAAACCCGGATGGATGGAGTATCGTGTCTTATGGGCTTCATTCATAACTACTTCTCTGAATCCCCTAAGTTTAGGGATCCAAATTCGGTTCATGAAGTAATATGCTCCGTCCTTCTTGACTTCAAAGTTCTTTTCCATTCCACGTAACGCTTCGCTTGTTCTGTTTTCTATCTTCATGGCATCGAACTGGGCTGCTTTGATTTGCGAGGACAGATGGGATTGAACGGTTATCGAAAGGGTCTTCACACGATGATTTGAGTATTCTTTCCGACTTAAGGCATCAGCTACCACGTTAGCCTTGCCTGGGTGGTACTTAATTACGCACTCATAATCGTTTAGCAGCTCAACCCATCTTCGCTGCCTCATGTTTAACTCCTTTTGATTTAAAATGTGTTGGAGACTCTTGTGGTCGGTGAAAATGGTGCACTTGGTACCATAGAGGTAGTGCCTCCAAATTTTCAAGGCGAAGACCACAGCTCCCAATTCGAGATCATGGGTGGTATAATTCACCTCATGTGTCTTTAGTTTTCGGGATGCATAAGCTATCACCTTTCCACGCTGCATGAGTACACAGCCTAAACCCTGATTCGAAGCATCGCAGTAAACTACGAAGTCCTCCGTTCCCTCTGGTAGTGATAGTACTTGTGCACTACAGAGAGCTCGCTTCAGAGGTCGGAAGGCAACCTCCTGCTTTTCTGTCCATTCAAATGGCACGCCCTTTTGTGTAAGCATGGTAAGTGGCTTGGCTGTTTTGGAGAAGTTCTGAATGAATCTCCTGTAATAACCTGCGAGACCTAAAAATTGACGAATTTTTGTGGGTGTCGTTGGGACCGCCCATCCTTCTATGGCTTTGACCTTAGAAGGGTCTACATGTATCCCTTCTTGACTGACAACATGACCCAAAAAGTTCACACTACGGAGCCAGAACTCACACTTAGAGAGTTTTGCGTATAACTTTCCAGTTTGTAGGGTTTCCTAGATTTTGCTGGAGATGTTGGTCATGCTCCTCTTCGCTTCGAGAATAGACTAGGATATCGTCGATGAAAACAATGACAAAATTGTCGAGGAATGGTCGGCAGATTCGATTCATTAGGTCCATAAATGCGGCGGGGGCATTCGTTAGACCGAAGGGCATTACACCAAATTCGTAATGTCCATAGCGAGTTCGGAAAGCGGTTTTGGGGATATCCTCTTCCCGGACTTTGAGTTTGTGGTATCCGGATCGCAGATCTATCTTAGAGAAGTAACTTGCTCCTTGGAGCTGGTCGAATAGATCGTCGATTCGCGGAAGTGGGTAGCGATTTTTGATAGTGAGCTTGTTTAGTTCTCTGTAATCAATACACATTCTAAAGGATCCGTCCTTTTTCTTAACAAAGAGGACCGGAGCTCCCCAGGGTGAGAAGCTAGGTCGAATGAATCCTTTGCTCAAGAGTTCGCCAAGTTGGCTTGACAGTTCTTGCATCTCCACAGGAGCCAACCTATAGGGTGATTTGGCAATGGGTGTGGCTCCTGGCACCAGGTCAATTCGGAACTCGACTTGTCTTTCTGGGGGTATGCCCAGAAGATCTTCAGGAAAGACATCCGGGAAGTCGCAAGCCACTGGGATGTCTCGAATATTGACCTCTTCCTTGGACTTATCCACTATGTGAGCCAGAAACGCCAAGTCCTTCTTTTGTAGATACTTTTGTGCCTTAATGCACGAGATAAGACGAAGGTTCGTACTGGGTTTGTCCCCGTATATAATTAGGGTTTCGTGGTTAGGGAGATGAAGGCGAACGACCTTCTCGCAACACATAATTTCGGCATGATGGGGGCTCAACCAGTCCATGCCGAGAATCACATCAAAACTCCTAATAGTTATAGGCATCAAGTTTATTTGAAAGGCGTGTTGATTTAAGGTTAGGGTACATCCTACATAGATTTTCCCAGTTGATTCTGTTTTCCCATTAGCCATTTCCACCGTAAAGGTTTCATTAAGCTTTTGGGGTTGTTGTTTTAGCAAGTGTTTGAATATATTACTCACAAAGCTTCGCTCTGCTCCGGTATCAAACAGGATGCATGCATATGAGTGGTTAAGGAGAAACGTACCAGTGACAACAGCGGGATCCTGAACCGCTTCTCCTTGACCCATAGTCAGCACTCTTCCTGCTGCTCCTATCTCCTGGTTGTTTGCATTGGGACAATTCCGCCTGAAATGTCCGGTCTTCCTGTCACACCCCCAAACCGTCGGAACGGACGGCGGAAACGTCTGGGGGCGGATGACGTCATGTGTAGTGTCACAACAGTTGTATCATAGCAAGCGAAGTAAACACAAACATTACATTATAATAAGAATATTTACATTGTTTGAAAACATAGTTTGTTCATAACAGTATATAACAAAAGTAAAAGACGTGACTCCAAAATGCTCCGTCTTCTCTAAAAGTTGGCAAGAGTACCTGTCTATTGTTGCCCTGAGAATACAAGCAGTTTTAAAATATCAGGATAAAGCTGGTGAGTTCATAAGCGTTTAGTTTTTGGTGAAAGAAATGTTTCTTTGCTCCTTTGAAAAGTGTTTCCCAAGAAAATCCTATATTTTCTTATGAAAGATGTTTGATTATCCATTAGTTATTTGTTTAACAGCCTGTTTATGTAAGGTTGAGTTATCCCAGGAAAATCCTATATTTTCCTTAAAAGTTGATAGTTGGTTATTTGTTCTTGTCTGAGGTGTACAAGTATCTACCATACTTGTATCGATAGATGTAGTTTCCTTGAAAAACCCTGTTTGCTCTCTGAGAGGTGTATTAGCCTTATTACATAAATAAAACTAATAAATAAGTGGTGAACTAAATCCTAAGGGTATTATTAATACCCTCTAGTAATCAAATCGGTTATTACTTTGAGGTTAGTTCACTTGTTTCATTATTACAAAAGTAAATTATGTTATCTAGCTTGCGAGTGTCATAACCGTACTTAGACTTGATATGACACGTAACGGGGCCAGTATCTTTTTATGACTTTGTCACCCATAGACCTGACGGTCCCACTGTAGCTAGCAGCGAGGTGCGGCATAGTCAGTCCCGTATAGATCTATACACAATAGTCACGTTCTCCCTACAAGAGATTCTAGTTACAAGTGCTAGTCCTACACTCTCGAATCCGGTGGGAGTGTTACCAAGGACGTGTCTCCAACTTTAGACTAACAATTTGCATGTAATAATACCGAAGATCCCGTTTGTGATTTGTATGAATCCTTTATAAAATATCACATTTTATGACAAGATTCACAAGTTCATTGCTTTAGTTTTGAAAACTGTTTCTACAAGTTGATTTTCTTAATCGTTTGGTAAAACTGTTTTCTGTGTTAAAATCATACTGAACATATAATTATTTTAAACAAAATAATATACTATGAGCACAAGTTTCCTTGTACTTTTGCTTGTATTCCCCCCCTGAAAACATGAAAAACTTGGAAAAAGCATAGGGGTATGAACTCACTGTTTGACGTGGGATTCGAGTGTAAGTTGCTAGGAATTGCTGAGTGTCAAATAAAGCCTCGGGCACAAACGGGTCCTATTTAGCATGTAAAAGTACATATATGCATTAGGTGAGGGCTTAACACTATTTGTTATGGAAGGAAATCATCCTAGGGACCAGGAAATACTTGAAACTAAGTGTTAGAATCGCATGTGATTTGAAAATGGGGAGTTTGCGGTCGTAAAAGGAGTGTACGGTCAAGGGTTTACGACCCAATAGAGTTTACGGCCCATATTTTTACGACGCAAGTGTTTGCGGTCCATGGGTTTACGGCCCATGGGTTTACGGCCGTAAACACTTGGTGAAAGGTGCGATTTTTGGTGTTTCAAGGTCCTTTCTAGCCTTTTGGAAGTTTCCTAAGCCTCGTGCCCAGTTCAAGGAAGAGTTTAAAGGTCAATAATCGACCAAAAATGGAGTTTACGGCCATTGAAGGGTGTACGGCCGTAAACACTCAGTTCATGCGTTTCAGGTCGATTTTTAGGCGAAAATCGATGGTTTCTAGTAGATAACAAGTACAGATGGTAGTTACTTATTGTTAAGAAGCTTGGAATGAGGTTTTTAGCCACCAAGAACTAGTGTGTTCTTGGTGTTCTTGGTGAGAGAGAAAATCTAGAAAATGATGAAATTTAGGAGATGAGACATGGATTCATCACTAGAATAAGGATAGAAACACAATCAAAGTGAAGAATCACTTACATTCTTGAGGATCCTTGAGCAAATTCGAAGTTTGTAGAGTGAGAGAGAGAGAGAGAGTAGAGAGAGAAAGCTTCTGGAGTGTGTAAAGTGAGAAATGAAGGCCACTCATCCCTTATATAGGGGTGAGTTTACCGCCAAGGGGTGGAGTGGAGGGTTTACGGCCGTGAACAGGGTTTACGGTCGTAAACTGAGTTTGCGGCCGTAAACTCCTCTCGAAGGGTTGTTTGGCCCGGATGCTATGCTTTGACTTAGAAAACCTCGTTTTTTAATCCAAAACTCGATTGAACGGAGCTTAGAATATTCCGTTAGACCAACAATAATACTAACGTGAATGGAAATAAATCTGAATTGATTTATTTAAAACGTGAAGTCCGTCCCAAACTAAGGAATTTGACGGAATTAAATAAAAACCCAAATTTTATTAACGAAAACTGGGTAAGGATAACGGAAAAAGTTTCGGGTTGTCACACTTCCCGCATCCATAACAGGTATAACTGGCTCCATCCTTTGTGTTGTTGTTGTTGTTGTTGTTGTTGGGCATCTGGTTTTGTGGAAGTTGGGTTCTACAATACTTTGCTGTATGGCCCTTCCGGTTGCATCTTGTGCACATCATCTCTCTGCATTCCCCGTGGTGATGGTAGTTACATTTGTTACACTTGGGAAGATTCCCTGTGTACTGTTTCGGAGCATTCGGCTTGGATGAGGCTGGAGCATGTGGTGCTGTGGTAGCTTGGGTTGCTGCATGGACAGTCACTGTCTGTTGCTTCTTAGATGATTCTGAGTTTTGTTTACCTCTTCTCTTGTTGTTCTTCCCTTTCTTATTCTCTTCTTCCTTATTAACATCCGCTTCCACAATCTTAACACTCTTCTTTCTGCCATGATCATACAGTTACTTGGCCAATCTTTTGGCGCTATCAAACGTCTCAGGGTTTGCCGCAATGACATTCCCTTGGATAGGTGCAGTCAACCCCCAGATGAACCTCTCAATCTTTTTCCCTTCCGAGGTGATCATACTCGGACACAGAAGGGATAGATCGCTAAACCTAGATATGTATGCGTCGATATTGGAGTTCTGAACTGTCAAGTTCCACAATTCTTGTTCCATCTTTTGTATCTCGCCTCTAGGGCAGTACTCTGCCAACATCATTTCCTTTAGTTCTTCCCAAGGCATCGCGTTTGCCACTGGAAGGGTCATGGCTTCGATGTGACCGTTCCACCATGAGAGAGCTTGATCAACAAAGGTACATGCTACGAACTTGACCTTGCACCCATCTGGACATCCGCAAATTTCAAAGACGGATTCAATTTTCTCAATCCACCTCTTTAGGGCTATGACACCTCCCATTCCATTAAAGGTTCGTGGCTTGGCGTTGGTAAAATCTTTGTAAGAGCATGTCTTGGTAGGTCCTTGATTTATTCTGTTGTTTGAACTTCCATCCCCCTGCCCGTTTCCTCCGCCATTGTTACCTTGGTGGATTTGCGTCATGGCTGCTGTGACTGCAGCAGATACAGCTGCTTGAAACGCATCTGAGTCGACTTCCGGTGGTGTCGGTGGTTGATTATTTACGCGGTTTGGTCTCTGCGGCATCTTGCTGTTACGAAACAGAAAGATGTTGAGTATGTATTGTTTTTAAGTTGGGAATTTCGTGAATCGGTTTGCGCATCTAAGTGTTTCCATAATTTACGCTAAGCAATAAGAATGTATAACACATAACAGATAACAACATCACAAATAAACACATAATATTTTCCACTAATATTATCCGCACTTTGATACATGAGAATTTGCTCGAAAGAGCATACATAGTGGTACAAAGTTCGACAGCATAACGACTCTATAAGTAGTGTAATCACTTAAACATGGAGTCGGTAGTACATAACATGGATCATATAACATGATACTGACGAAAGATACGGCTTGTTCCTCATACGGTGAGACCTATATAGCAAGTAGTAGAGCAAGTCCTATCAGTAGATCCGCCTCTTGGGTGATTACCTCTACCCTTTGCTCGGCTCGTACAGCCCTTGCTTTGCCGTAAAAAGTTGAAGCTTTAGGCTGATAATTGCTTCCTCGAGAGAGCGTAGATAGCATGTATCAATCTTCTGAACCGTGCGGGGATCTGATGGGGCTTTCGATAGGTGGGGTTCACTACGTGCCTCCTCTACATCCTTCTCTTCATCTAACTCTTGGTCAGATTCGTCATATTCGTAATCAGTTACCACATATTCTTCCTGTTCTACTTCGGGCCCAACGTCGTGTGCTGCCCCTTTTCCTGCCTCGGGGTCATCTTCAATCATTCCGTGGTCCACCAAGACCTGGTGAAACTGAATGCCCTGATGCTCCTCTTCCATGGTGACTGTGAGGAGGTATATAAATAAACTATTATTACTCCTAAGATTTGTTATTTATATATAAAAAGTTAGGTTGATGCGCTCTTCTTGTTTAACAATAGGGTATGCCTTAGGTTTACTGACCATCGCGATCGTCCCAGGGCATGTGTTAGTTGTATTACGAAGAAATGTAGTTGATCAGGCTACATTCATTCCTAATACAACTGTGAACAGCCCTGGTTTAACCGGGATATCAGGTTCTCCCTAATCGTCTTATTTGATTTGTTATTATGTTCATTTTTCTAAGTCGCACAGATAAGAGTGTTTATTAGCACATTTTATTTGTTTTGTTCAGAGTTATTTAGTCCCTTGTTGGGTTTATAGTTGCATATCAATGTGTGGTTAGATATGCCAGTTCACTATAAACAGAGCTCTAATACCAACCTGTCACACCCCCGAACCAGACGGCGGAAACGTCCGAGGGCTCGCGTGACTTAAATTAAAATATCATCACAATGAATATACATGAAACATAACACATTCATCACCAAACATTACATAGTACAACTGGCATTGTTTACATCAAGTACATGGTTTACATTACATGATCCCAAAATATAAAGTGTTTGGTGATTAGCAACTACAAAAGAAACTTTCAACACACTGGATGCTTCCTCGTTCTAACGATTACCTGAGCATACAAGTTATTTTGAAAACGGTCAACATATATAGTGTTGGTGAGTTCATAAGTATGTTTGATGTAAAATAGTTTATGTCGTTCGTAAAACACAGAAAATCCGATATTTTCTGTAATAAGACTTTTCATGAAAATGTTGTGATGATCCTGTAAGTATATGCGTGAATGATTTCAAAACGTGTATAAATGAGAAGTTTTGCATTATAGTTTTTGAAAGTACAAGTGAGTGAGATTGGTTTCCCCGGAAAACCCGATGTTTTCCGATAAAATATTATGATTGTTTTTTATTATTGTATCGTCACAGCGAATGAATATGATTTCCCCTGCTTACTTAGATGGTATTGGATCTCTATGTGAGTCGTTATAACCATGCATGATAATGACTAGTTCGTCTGTCTTGGCATTCTAATGAACACCAGAATTGATCTTAAGATTATGTCACCCAAGACTGGCCGAGTCTAACTGTAGCGAACAGCTTAGGTGTGGGGGAGTCACCCCCGTATAGATCTATACACAAACTCTCGCTCTCCCTCCAGGAGACTTTGATTACAACTACAGACTACGACCGACACTTATTGGTGTCACCCGTTATTACTCACTTAATCCAAATGAATTTGATTAACCTTGATTAATGACCTGATTTTAGTTTACTTAAAGAGAAGGTAAGCCTAACAGACGAGGAGAGGAGGACTACTAGGCCCTACTAATTACGTATGTTATTTAAGGCTGTCGAGTATACGAAAGGCACGTTGGCCCATTTCGCATAAGATTTATTTGGACCTTACTAGCAATGCTAATGGGCCACTGAGGCGCAATAGCATGTAAAAGCCATTGAGGGTCCCTTAAGCATGTAATTGGGTCACAGGAGGACCAATAACATGTATTATTTATGTTGGGCCCAAAAGTCATGTTAATGGGTCACGAAGGCCCAATAAGCATGATTAGAATCTTTCAAGCCCAACAATTAGAATGTTTACTTGTTTTGTATAGTATTAGTGTTGCGAAGTTGTTTAATCGATATGTCGTAATAATCACCAATTTGTTTTATAACGATTCATAGATTTATAAAAATAGTTATTTTTCTATTTAAAACCCATAAGTTATAAAGTTTTGTATATCTTGACGCAATTATTTTATTATTAACATAATTGACTAAAAATATTAGGTTGAGCAATTCAGCCCCCTTATTTTGGTAAAGTTGGCAATTTTTAGCCCTTTTTATGAAAAATGACATATTAGGTCCTTGAACTATTTTTCTTGACATTTTTGACCTAAACACTTAATTAAATGATGTTTTAAGCCCAAAATTTTATTTAGGACAGTTTCAGCCCCTTAGTTAAAAGATTTGCATTTATATCCACACTTTTCGCAATTTTCACAATTTTTACCCAAAATCCAAAATCTTTGCATTTTTAGTCCGTTTTGATAAATAAGGTCATTTTAACCCCTGAAATAGGTTTATATACGTTTATAGCCCCTGTTTTGAGAAAACTTTCCATTTCAGCCCCTTAAATTTGATTTTTCGCATTTTTGGGCCTAAATAGCCGAAAAGCCCAAATTTTAGCCCATTAGGCTAAAATTTACATTTTTAGTCCTTTAAAAAGCCTAATATTTATAAAAACTCTTATTTTAGTTGTTTTGACCTTTTGATCCTTGTAGAAACCGTGAATGACATCTTTTTCCCCAGCTTTTGTTTATTTATCAAAAATGGTCCAATAACAAATTTTATGTTGCAGTGTGTTTATTTTAAAGCTTGTATAGTAGTTTATCTTGACATGTTAAGTGAAATATGACCTAGATCACATATTTTTCCTTCTTGAACTATAGATCTCGAAATATCTTTCATTTTTAGCACATATTTACCACAAAAACACAAGAAATCACACATAACATACAAATACACATAGATCTTCACATTTTACTTGTATTCTCCCCCATAAATCATATGAAAACCGAAAATAGAGCTGTATGAACTCACCTTAGGTTTGTGGGTTCGGTTTTGAAGAAAGAAATGGAAGAGTTTGGTCCTAGCAACTTCCTTGAGTAGATCTCGAACTCAAGAAGATTTCTAAGAGTATAAACACCAAAAACTTTGTGTAAAGGAATGATCTAACAAGAGAGTGAAGTTATGAAGCTTGGATGTGTAAAGACTTACCAAAGGTTGACAACACTTGATGAAGACTCTTGAATCCAAGCCAAATTTTTGAGAATTCCTTGAAGGAAGGAAGGAGATGGCCTTAGAGAGAAATGGAGAGAATTTTTGTGTAGTGTGTGTGTGTGTTGTGTGTCTTCGGCCGAAACAAGAAGAGGGGAGAGAGGAGAGAGTGAGATGAGTTGACATGCATGGAAACATGAGAATGGTGCATGGATACCCTATGTATATTTATGAGGTGGCACTACAATTGTCAACCCTCATTTATCCATTCTTTTATATATTTTGTTTTTGTTTTACTTGGGCCGAAATGGGCCAAGGAAGGAGGAAGGAATCACTTTGGCCCATTCTTGCCTTGGCTCGAGTTCATGAGGCCCATAAGGAAAACTTACGGCCCATTGGGCCCTTAGGGTAGCTCACGACCTAATTTTTGTATAAGAGAATGGATTTGAGTCCATTAAAGCTAATTGGATTAGTTATGGCCCAATAAGGCCCATTAAAGATAAACTAGTCCATTTTAGGCTTATAAGGCCCAAAAAGGTTAAGTCTTATGAGAGTGGGTCCAATGAGAGCCCATTTAAGAGTTCTAAGCCCAAAATAGTCAAATTGGAAGCTTATTGGCCCATTAGGCCCAATAAGGAAACCCTAGTCCATATAGGACTTAAACCGGGATTTCTAGGGTTTTCAACTTTACTTGATGAATCTAGGTTTGAATGTGTTTCCATAGGTTGGACTTCAAGCATAACATGAATTAGGGTTACGAGTTTACAATAGATAATGTTTACAAGAGTACAGAATTTCCTAGCTAGAATGCTAGTTGTGACATCTATGCTTTGGCATGTAAGATTAGGTCATGTCAACTTTAGAAGGATGCATGATATGTCAAAAGATTGATTAATTCCAGCCTTTGATATGACTTCTGATAAATGTAAAACATGCATGCTTACAAAAGTGATAAAACAACCATTTCCTAGTGTCACTGGAAATTCAACTGTTTTGGAACACGTACACAGTGATCTGTGTGATTTTCACTCTACTTCTTCTTTGGGAAATAAAAAGTATGCAGTCACCTTCATTGATGACCGCACTCATTTTTGCTATGTGTGTTTGTTACATTCTAAGGACGAAGCCTTAGACAAATTCATAATATACAAAACCGAGGTGGAATTGCAATTGGGCAATCCGGTTAAATGTCTTAGGCCTGATAGGGGAGGTGAATATATGGATCGCATATACTTCCAATCAGTGGGTATTATTCATGAGACCACAACACCTTACACACCCCCAACAGAATGGTATTGTTGAACGCAAAAGTCAAGTTTTATAGGAAATGGTAAACTCGATGTTGTCAAACTCAGGATTGAGTGATGGATTCTGGAGAGAGGCCATGTTAACAGACTGTTGTTTATTAAATAGGGTTCTAAATAAAAGGAATAAAACAGTCCCATATGAACTTTGGTTCAAGAAAAAGCCGGATCTAAGTTATTTTCGGGTTTAGGGATGTTGGGCAGTTGTAAAACTCACCGAGCCCAAAAGGAAAATTTTGGGAGAACGTGGAATTGATTGTATATTCATTGGATATGCTGAACATTCCAAGACATATAGGTTTTGTGTAATAGAACCTAATGATTCGGTTTCGATTAACACCGTTATTAAATCACAAGATGCAATTTTTGACGAGATGTATTTTTCATCAATTCAAAGGCCTAAGTATATGGCTTTTGGTACTAATAAAGTGCAAAAATCAGAAAGTCAAGATGGTGGTGATGTGAAAGAACCAGAAGAGCTTTGTAGAAGCAAAAGAGATCAAATTGCGAAAAATTCCGGATCTGACTTCCAATTGTATTTGGTGGAAGGCTCAAGGGATGAAATTAATCTTAAATACTCTTATTTCTATAGTATTGAAGATGATCCTAAGACATATCAAGAGGCCATGGAGTCTCGAGATAGTGTCTTTTGGAAGGAAGCAATTGATCATGAAATGTCATTAATTCTTGAGAACAGCACATGGATGTTGTCTGATTTTCCTCCAGGTTCTAAACCACTTTGCTGCAAAAGGATTATCAAAAAGAAAACGAATGTTAATGGGACTATTGACAAATTCAAATCCCATTTAGTCATTCAAGGTTTTACACAAAAACCCGATGTTGGCTATTTTGATATGTATGCTTCGGTTGCACGTATTTCTACTATTAGATTGTTGATTGCCTTGGCAAGTATCCACAATCTGGTTATTCACAAAATGGATGTGAAAACAACCTTTTTAAATGGTGATCTTGACGATGAAGTTTACATTAAACAACCAAAAGGTTTCATTATGCCCGGTAAAGATCATATGGTTTGTAAACTTGTCAAATCTTTGTATGGGCTAAAACAAGAGCCTAAACAATGGCATCAAAAGTTTCATGAGGTTACTTTGTCTTCTGGTTTCAAGACAAAACAATGTGACAAATGTGTTTATAGTAGATTTGATGATGCTACTAGAGTTGGAGTGATTATTTGCTTATACGTAGATGACATGCTGATTTTTGTTACTGACCAAAATCAAGTAGATGAAACAAAGAAATTGTTATCATCTAAGTTTTCCATGAAAGATTTGGGAGAGGCTGATGTAATTCTTGGAATAAGAATTAAAAGGATGAACAAAGGTTTGGTAATGACTCAAAGTCATTATATTGATAAAATTCTCAAGCGGTTTAATTTTACCGATTGTTCTCCAGTGAGTACTCATATGTATCCAAGTGTGAAACTAATGCCAAATAATGGTGTTCCCATTTCATAATTGGAATACTCTAAAGCGATTGGTAGCTTGATGTATGTCATGAAAAGTACCAGACCTGATATTGCTTTTGATGTGGGTAAGTTAAGTAGGTACACTAGTGATCCTAGTGCTCAACACTGGCAAGGAGTGAATAGAGTGTTTAGGTATCTCAAAGGAACCATGGATTAAGGTTTGAGTTACTTGGGGAGTCCCTCGGTTTTAGAAGGTCAATAGGATGCAAGTTGGATAACCAACATAGAGGACCATTCCTCAACTTCTGGTTGGGTATTCTTGCTTGGGGGAGGTGCCATTTCTTGGGCTTCCAAAAAGAAATCGTGCATTACAAACTCAATAATGGAATATGAGTTTGTTGCGTTAGCAGCTGCTGGTAAAGAAGCAGAGTGGCTAAGGAATTTAGTCTATGAGATTCCATTGTGGTCTAAACCGATAACACCTATTTCTATCCTTTGTGATAGTGCAACCACTTTGTCTAAGGCATACAACCATGTTTATAATGGAAAGCCTAGACACCTAGGTGTTAGACATAGTATGATTAGAGAATTAATCATGAACAGTGTGATTTTGGTTAAGTTTGTGAAATCGCAACAAAATTTGGCAGATCACTTGACTAGAGCTCTGACAAGAGACTTAGTGCACAAGTCTGTGATCGGGATGGGATTAAAGTCCATTTAATTCTGTAATGATGAGACACCTAATTCCCTCCTAATATAATGTTAGGAGTTGAATTCAATGTGGAAAGATCATACTTATAGATTGGAATACATGAAGTATTCATCCCAAGTATGAGTTCGGTTCTGCAAGTTAGCCAGGTTGAAGTTTAACTTCTGAATAATTTCTTTGATAAATGTATGTGTAGATACATGGAAAGGAGTTACCTACGTAATTGTGAAGTGTAGCCGCATTTCAAGAGGTTGTGGACTTGACCTTTATACGATCATGAGAGGATTGGGACACACGACTTTATAATAGTGTCAAGTTGTATTTTGCAAGAAATTCAATAAACTAGTATGTATTTTACTTTCTGGTATTCAAATGGGTTGATGGGTTCAATCCTTAGAACACCCTGATTCTAGAGTATTTGCAAGTGTATGATACTAAGTGGAAATTCAATTATTTCGATATTTTCATTATGTACTAGTTTGGTTTTGTTTTGATAAGGTTATGTTTGTTAGAGGGTTACTGTAAAACCCAAAATGCTACGATGTATCAATTGGATTCACTTGATGGTGCGGAATCCCAATCAAGTGAATTAGACAAGACGAAGTATAGAATAAGAACTCAACGGTTAATCTTCAATGCACATTATTGGTGAATAGTCTGGTACATAAGATTCTTGATTACACTTGGTTCTCTCTTGTTTCTCTCCAAAACACGTTCTAAGCTTATGACAGCCCCCAAAACGTCCCACACCCTTTACAAGGCTCAAATGACACTATTTATACATACACCTAATAACAAAGGCCTAGCCCAAAATCCAAACAAAACAACATTAAGCCCAACTGAAATCACATGTGATTTCGGTCCAAACAACACCAAAACATGGTGTTTTCGATCACAGACCGAGAACTCTAATAGCTTATAAAAAGCAAAGTATAAACCACAATTTAGTCCTAACAATCTCCCCCTTGGTTTATAGCTTTATTTTCTTATGTCCTAACAATCTCCCCCTGGGTTTGTAGCTTTCTTTTCTTTTCAATCTTCGCTTTGTTCTTTGCTTTAGATTTTAACTTCGACTTCTTCACAACTTCAAGATGAACATATGAATTTTCTTCATGAATAACTTTATCTTGAACAGTTGGACTTCCTTCAAAGATTTTGACTTTGAACGCACAGTGGGTGTAGAGGCTTATTGTAAGGATTCTTGAAAATCAGCACTTTCAGCTTTTAAATACTTTAGAGATAATAACAGAGAGACCGATTCTTCTGGATCACTTCAGCAAGTTCATAGATAGCAGCTAATTGATTGAGGAGGCTTCAATGCAATTTGTCACATAACTTCAAGTATAGCTTCACCTTGCTTCTGGGGTTGAAAATTTGAATGTTGAAAAATAATATTCACTTCCAGTTCCTTCGAATGAGTGTTCTTTAACGATCACCGTTGCGCCTTGAAAATTAATCATGACTAAAAAATGCATGTGGATTAGAGATGGGCACAAAAACCGGATTGGGCTCTCGGATCCGATCTGATCCGGAAACCGGATTTGGTCAAAACCGGTTTTGACCGAACCGAATCGGATTAAACCGGCAACCGGATCGAAACCGGATTGAAGCTTCGGACAAGATATCAGATTTAACCCCGGATTGAGAACCGGATTCGGTTCAAACCGTATTCGGTTCAAACCGTATTCCTAAACCGGTTTGAAACCGGTTTTTTTTTTACCGTTGAGCAACGGGAATTTTGAATTTTTTTTTTTTGCCCTTCCAAGCACATATAAATACAACCCATTTGCTCCATTTACATTTTACACACATTTCTACTACTTTATACTTCTACTTTATACTTATATTTTCATAATCTTCCAAGAAATGAGCTCCCGAAATTCTACCGCGGCTCAAGAGTCGGATGCAACGGTGGTTAAAATCTTACCAACCACTCGGAGTAAAGATGTGTGGGAACATTACGATTTGTGTTTGTTGTCGAACGGGAAAGAAAAAGCAAGGTGCAAGCAATGCGGGATGTTTTTGGGAAAAGATGGCAATAGTGAGGAGTCATACAACAAAAACGTGTCCGGTTGTAAAAGGTCAATGCGATCCGGATCAACCAAATATTACTCCCGACGGTTTGATCTTTATTTACAACAATGATGACATTCGTGAAAGCTTTTGCAAGTTCGTCATTCAAGAGGGATTGCCTTTCAACCACTTCGACAACCCACGATTAACAAGGATTTTGTGGGAAAAAATGCAACCACAATACCGGCAAGTAAGTCGCACTTCTCTTAGACGTGATGCTTTAAAGTATTGGGATATAGCCAAAAAAGATATGCAATTGGGATTTTTAAATATAAAAACCGGTGTTTCTTTAACGTGTGATGTTTGGTCCTCCACCGGTAGTTGTCCCAAAAGCTATCTTGCTGTCACGACACATTAGATAGATCCCACTACTTAGGTAATGAACAAACGATTTATCGCTTTTGAACTTTTTGCTCATCCTCACACGGGGGCACGATTATTTGCAATTTTAGTAAGCGTGATAGAGAATTATAATTTACGCGACAAAATCTTCTCTATTTCGTTTGACAATGCAAGTAATAATACCGCCGCGGCAAAAATATTAATTGCAAAATATAAACCTATTTTGGATGGCTCGTTTCTTCATACTAGATGTGTTTGTCATATTATTAATCTTGCGGTACAAGATGGTTTAAAAATGATAGATTCGACGATTGAAAAATTCAAAACTGTGTTAACTAGAGTTTTTGGAAAAAATAAAGCTACAATGGAAAAATATTGAAAGTTTGTCATTTCCATAAACGTAACTCCATATAGTCCTCATTGGGATGTTGACACTAGATGGAATTCAACATGTATGATGTTTGAAAGTTTGACACGTCAAAGAATCGCTTTACAATTATTTTACGACACAATTTCAAAAGGAAAAAATCCGGTTTCGGATTATGATTGGGATTTGATGGAAGAGTTTGTGGAAATGTTAAAAGTTTTTAAACAATCAACCACTTTTTTATCGGACGTGTATTAACCTACAAGTCCGTTGTTACTAAATGAATTATGGTTGATGTCCGCATAATTGGAGCGTTTTGAACAAAGAAGTGAAATATTTGTTTTGGTTACGAGACCAATGAGACAAAAACTAGTCAAATATTTCAAAGAAATGCCACCACTTTTTACTTGTGTCGCGGCATTAAACCCATGTATCAATGTTACGGGTGTAGAGGCTTTGATTACCAAAATTTCTATGTCTTTAAATTTGCACAAAGATGACTCAAACTACATCCGTAACCAAATACACACTTTTAATAATACTTTTACTAATTTGTTTGACATTTACGCTACAAAGTATGGCGATATGTCAAACACTTTTGCAAGTGTAACCGACTCTACTAGTGGTGCATCAGGTAGTGGTGGTGGTCGAACGGATTTTCATATCGACCTCTATAACTACCTTTTGGAGGAACAAAACAAAAGAGCACGCACATTAACCCCTAGTAGCGAACTTGGAATTTATATGGGGTCAAACTTTTTAAAATTCATAAGTGCACCACAATTTAAAATTTTGGATCTTTTGGCTTGGTGGAGAGAAAAGGAAGCACAATTTCCTATTCTCTCCGTCATGGCCCGCGATTTACTAACCGTCCAAGCTTCCACGGTAGCTTCGGAATCCGCTTTTTCTTTTAGTGGTAGAGTTTTATCAAAGTTGAGGACGAATCTTACCCCGGTTGCGGTAGAAGTTTGCGTTTGCTTGAAGGATTACTTGGATTCGGTGGAACGTATACAACACTTGGCATCACTAGAAGGCCCACCACCACAAAATGTTGAACCAGAGATCATGGATGAAGAATATGCACAAGGCTTATCAACACCTCCGGAAGACGAAGACGATGACGATGAAGACGAAGACGAAGATGAAGAATATGGTATTGATGAGACCCCTAGTTATTTGCGTGGCGGTTGAAGAATATTTTAGTGAAGGCGACACGAAGTGGAAGACTACAAAAACTATTTCTATTTGGCTAAATGTTATAACACCACTTTATTATTATTATTATTAGTTAACTAGTTTAAAAACTCTTTCTAATTCGACGTTTGTAATGGATATAGTGTCTAAGTCCATAACTATATTTGGTATGTACTTGACCCGACCCGGCATGGTCCATTTGGGTTGCACTTCACCCGAACAATTTATGGATAATCGTTTGATAATAGTATAAGTTATGATTTATTAATATATTATAAGTCCTAATATATTAATATAAAATCATATTATTTAATTAGTATTGATCTATAATTAATCTAGAATTAATTTAGAGATCAAAAGTATGACTAATTAAATATGGGCTCTTGTATTTATATAGTGTGGGCTAATGCTTATTTGGAATGGGCTAGGCTTGTATGGAAAGTCCATGGATACTCCATGGAGCTTTAACCCATGGATCTCATGGAAATGAAAAGACATGGGTATTAGGGTTTACATGAATGTAACCCTAATCCACCACACTATATAAAGGAGACTTTGGTTCTTGAAATCACATGAGTTGTGGTGAGTAAAGTAAGAGGGCCGATTTCAAGAAGGTGATTACTATTCTCTCAAAGTTCCAAGTTTGTGGTGATTTGTGATTTCCATTTGAGGCATCCACACTATTGGTGCTAGGCTCAAAAACTCCAAGCAATCAACTACAACTACAAGGTAAGTAATTCTACTAGCTTTATTTGATTCAAGTTCCCCATGTCATGCTAGATAGGATAAGAACCTTGGAAAAATAATTATTTGCATGTATCATAGTCAAACATAGATCCAAGGTTTCTAGGGTTGCATGTACACCATAGGAGTGTTAGAATGCTCAAAAACCCATCAGTGGTATCAGAGCCTGGTTTGTTTATTTGATACTTGATGCAAAAAAAAAAAAAAAAAAAAAAAAAAAAAAAAAAAAAACTTGAAAATCGAAGTTTTGTTCAAAAGCTCGTATCAAAATTTCAAGTTTTGTATATGTACTTACGATTCTTGAAATTTTTGATATGAACATTCATAAACATATGAGTTTAGAAGATCATAGAAATTATGTGCTAATAATTGATTAGATTAATTCTTGATCTTTATGTGTTTTAATGGAGTCCATAACTAGTTCTTAAGTTATGGATAACCAAAAGTCACATTTATAAATAACCATTAAAAAACACATAGGTTACAAAAAATGAAGAGTCTTCGTTTTTAATAACCATTAACTCATAAGTTATGAGAAATGAAAAGTTTTGAAAGTTTACAAAACTTGCCCTCAAGTTTTGGAACATGTAAAGTCATATTAAAAACTTTAGTTCCAACCCCTAGAATTTTAAAAGTTAAAATTCAACCCTTATACTTTATAATATTATAAGTTTAATAATATTTATATATGTATAAGATCAAGTCGTCTTACCGCTAGTACGCCTCATTCACGAAGCCGGTCTATAAGGGGGTTATAAGGTTGTTGCCTATAAAATGGCAACTTAATGGGTGTCCACTCTCACCCACCGCTTCCTTGATCGGTGGAGGGTCGTTAGCCGAACGGGTAGGACAAGGACTTATAAATTCTCATTAAAAGTATAATGATAATACTAAAGTAACTAAACTTTATTGAATTCCCAATCTTAGTTAATTTAGGAAAATATGAATAAGGTGCTAATCCATGAAATTACACTTTACACTTTGTTTAAGTCGTTAGTGGAGCGTGTGTGGTTAACCGGCACACTAACTTGAACTTAACAAGGTAGGTAAAAGGTGACTTAATGTTTATCATAGTATCGATGGAGCGTGTGTGGTTAACCGGCACATCGATTGAGGGGTAATACATTAAGGGTACCAAGTAATTTTCATGGTTACTTCACACCTTGTTTTGTGATCCTCGGCATCCCAGTCACAAAACTTGAAGGGCACACTCGAGATTGAAACATGCCATTGAAGAAAGTTCAATGAATCTCAAAGAATCTAGGAGTTTCTAAACCAATTAAAACCTAATTAAATATTTCGTTTTTCATGGTGGAAATTGGTGAATCGTCATTCACCTACCTTCAAATATCTTATAGCTTAGATTACGACATCCCTCTTCTAAGTTATAAAATATTGTGTTGGGTCCTAGCCTTAATATTACATTTAGGTGTTTTGTTAAGGACTATCTCTATATCTAATCTAATCTATTCCCTCTTCTTTTCAGATGTCTTCCAATAACAATGCTTCTGGCTCAAACCCTACTAGCTCCTTCTCTCTCATGAATCTTTGTGGGAGAGTCATCTTTGATGGGTCCAACTTTACAGATTGGATCAGAAACATCAGGATGGTCACTCGGTATGAGAACAAAGAATATGTTCTCGACAAGGAGCTGAAGGTACCCGAGCCAACTGCTACTCCTGAAGAGCTTGTTGAATATGAGGTACATGAAAGAGATGCTACAAAAGTTGCATGCATCATGATGGCCACCATGACAGCCGAGCTCCAAAAGTCCTATGAGGACTATTATCCTTTTGAGATGCACCAGGACTTGATGGACCGCTACCATCAAAGTGCTCGTCAAGAGCGATATGAAATAATCTCCTCCATGATAACAACCCGAATGAAGGATGGTGAACCCATCACGGGCCACATACAGAAAATGCAAAGGTATGTGGACCGTTTACTTAAGCTGAATGTGAACTTCCCTAAGGAGTTAGCAATAGACATCATTTTGCACTCCTTGCCATCGTGTTATGATCAATTCCGCATGACATATCATATGAACAAGGAAGAAGTCACCCTCAGCAAACTTCAAGGACTCTTGAAGACCGCCGAAAGTGGTCTAAAGGGTAAGTCGGTTGTTACTACTCCTACTCCTACTCCAACTGCGGCCAATGTCTTGGCAATCGGGAATGGCAAAGGGAAGAAGAGAAAGAACCCTTCTAAGGGTACCAAGGGTAAGACCCTTGAAGGCTCCTCTTCAAGCAAAACCAAGAAAGGTTTTGTCACTCCTTCTGCTAACCCTAATGAGGTTGAATGCTTCTATTGCCATGAAAATTCGCACTGGAAGCGAAACTGCCCAAAGTACCAGCAAGATTTGAAGGATGGGAAAGTAAAACCCAACCATGCAGGTATATACACTATATTGTCTAATAACTCACCTCATTCTAAGTCTTGGGTCCTTGATACAGGTTGTGGTATTCACATATGTTGTGATTTGCAGGAACTAAAAAGAAGTGAGAATGTGGAGCAGGGAAAGATAAACTTGATCATGGGAAACAGGAAAGCTTCACCTGTCACCAAGATAGGAGTTTATTCCTTAGTGCTAAATAGTGGGTTTACATTAGATTTGAATAAATGTTATTATTCGCCAGAAATGGCAAGAAATGTTATTTCCTTTCATGCATTGTATAAACAAGGTTTTACCTTTTATTTTGATAATAATAATGGTAGTATTGATGCTTTCTTTAATAGTGTTCTTTATTTTAAAGCATTACCTTGTGATGGCATGTATGAAACTGTATCTGTTGTAGATAATCTAGGAAATAATTTATTGTGTATTAACTCTTCCACTAGCTTAGATAAAGCATCCTTATGGCATTGTCGTCTTGGACATGTAAGCAAGAAACGCATAGGCCAACTCCAAAAGGATGGAGTCTTGGAGTCATTTGACCTAAAGTCAGATGATAGTTGTGAATCTTGTTTGCTTGGTAAAATGACAAAGTCACCTTTTACTGGCACTTGTGCTAGGGGTGAAGGTTTGTTGGACCTCATACACACGGATGTGTGTGGACCCTTCAGAACCGCCACAAGAGATGCTAATCGGTTCTATGTGACTTTTACTGATGATTTGAGTAGATATGGATATGTCTACCTAATCAAGCATAAGTCAGAAACCTTTGAGAAATTCAAATAGTTTAAGCAAGAAGTGGAGAATCAGTTGGGCAGGAACATTAAGATGCTTCGATCCGATCGTGGTGGTGAGTATCTTAGTACTGAGTTCTTTGACTATCTTAAGTAATGTGGGATTGTCTCACAATTGACACCTCCTAGGACACCACGGTTGAATGGTGTAGCTGAGAGGCGCAATCGGACCTTGTTGGACATGGTTCGTTCCATGATGAGTCAAGCTTCGCTACCAATCTCATTTTGGGGGTATGCCTTAGAGACTGCCGTCCATATCCTTAATCTAGTCCCTACAAAGAAGGTTGCCAAAACACCTCACGAGGTGTGGACTGGAAAAGTTCCCAATCTAGACCACATCAAGATTTGGGGTTGCGAGGCTTTTGTAAGACGCGAGACTCACGATAAGCTCGAACCCCGAAGCGAAAGGTGTATTTTCATCGGCTACCCACAGAAGTCCTTTGGTTACATCTTCTACAGACCCAGTGATAATGTGGTCTTTGTAGCAAGAAGAGGATTCTTTCGAGAGAGAGAATTCATGAGCCAAGGAGACAGTGGGAGGCAAATTGACCTTGAGGAAATTCAAGAGTCAAGTGGTGAAGGAACCTCAAACCCTAGCCCTCAACCTAAGGAGAAAACTCCTGTTGAGCCGACTGAAGAATCTATACCTCTGAGGCGTTCCACCAGAGTTAGGAATGCACCTGAGCATTATTATGGTTTTCATATTACTGCAGAAGGTGAGACACTTATCAGTGATAACACACTGGTAAATCTGGATGAGCCTAACAGCTACACGGAAGCCATGGCAGGCCCTGAGGCTGCTAAATGGAAAGAGGCTATGGATAGCGAGATACAGTCCATGTATGACAATCAAGTTTGGAACTTGGTTGACAATGTACCATATCGTGAGATAGTTGGGTGCAAATGGATCTTCAAGAAGAAGACCGACATGGATGGTAATGTACACACTTATAAGGCACGACTGGTTGCAAAGGGTTATTCTCAAACTCCGGGAGTTGATTATGATGAGACCTTTTCACCAGTGGCCAAGATTAAGTCTATTAGGATTCTGTTAGCCATTGCTGCATTTCATGATTATGAAATATGGCAAATGGATGTCAAAACCGCTTTCCTTAATGGAAAGTTGGCTGAAGATGTTTACATGGTTCAGCCAGAGGGTTTTGTCAGTACAGAGTACCCCAGTAGAGTGTGTAAGCTCGAGAAATCCATTTATGGATTAAAACAGGCACCTCACAGATGGAATCTTTGCTTTGATGAGAAAATCAAAGTATTTGGCTTTTCAAGGAGTGAAGATGAATCTTGTGTCTATATCGAGTCTAGTGGGAGTATAGTCAGCTTTTTGGTACTGTATGTAGATGACATACTACTCATAGCAAAAGACATCCCAACCCTGCAGGAAGTAAAGTCCTGGCTTGGGAAGTGTTTCGCTATGAAGGACCTTGGAGAAGCTGCCTATATCCTAGGGATAAGGATTTTGAGAAACAGGAGTAAAAGACTAATTGGACTTAGTCAAAGCACCTATGTGGACAAAGTGTTGAAAAGTTTCAACATGCATAACTCCAAGAAAGGAGAGTTACCCATCCAGAGTAACGCCAGATTGAGTAAGACACAAAGCCCTAGTACTGAGGCTGAGATAGCATAAATGAGTCGAATACCTTATGCTTCAGCTGTAGGATCGATCATGTATGCTATGACGTGTACTCGACCTGATGTAGCCTTTGCTTTGAGCATGGTTAGCAGGTATCAGGGGAACCCTGGCAAGGCATACTGGACTGCGGTAAAGAATATCCTCAAGTACCTACGGAGGACTAAGGATTGGGTCCTTACCCTCGGTGGCAGTGAGGACTTGAGAGTTGTAGGGTACAGTGATGCTAGCTTTCAGACTGACAGGGATAATTTCCGCTCTCAGTCGGGCTGGGTCTTTACTCTAAACGGAGGGGCAATTACTTGGAAAAGTTCCAAGCAGGAGACAGTGGCTGATTCCACTTGTGAATCAGAGTATATAGCAGC
The DNA here is from genome assembly GCF_052849685.1 of Lactuca virosa. Classification (NCBI taxonomy): domain Eukaryota; kingdom Viridiplantae; phylum Streptophyta; class Magnoliopsida; order Asterales; family Asteraceae; genus Lactuca; species Lactuca virosa. Next base: position 124,217,770 of record NC_136430.1, on the reverse strand, counting down.
AAGCGAGGCAGCAAAGGAGGCTATATGGCTAAAGAACTTCATCAGAGACCTTGGAGTTGTACCAGCTATAAAGGAGCCAATGGAGATTTTCTGTGACAGCAATAGTGCGGTTGCCTTAGCCAAGGAACCAAGAGATCATGGGAGATCCAGACACATTGACAGAAAATATCACTTCATTAGACATCGAATAGAAGAAGGAATCCTCGTGGCAAAGAGGGTATCATCGGATGAGAACCCAGCAGATCCCCTCACGAAGGGACTGACTCGGGCTAAGCATCTCCAGCATGCTCGGAGCATAGGGCTGAAGGATGATATTAGTTTTAGTAGTTAGATAATCTTGAAATTTGTAAAATGTAATTGACATTTGATGATAAATAAAAGCAGTTATTTATGAGTAAAGTGTTGCTATCTCTTGTCAATCGTTTACTATTATTTCTTTTTGCATGTTTTGACTTCCAGAATAATTATGTTATGGTTTATATCATATTATTCAAACTCTCCACAGTCGGTCATATGTTGGAAGTAGATATGAATCAAGACTTTCATGGGTTGGCTTGTAGAGGTCTAAGATTTTAGACAAAGTGGGGCTACAGCACTCATGAGTGCTCATAAGTTCTGAGTATTGGATTCAACCCACGCTCACTTGTATCACTTCATGGAATTTATCTCGAGTGATCGTGAGACGGTAATATCATATAAGTCTTCAAACCTAGAGATATGATTTGTTGCCTATGAGTTGGTTATGCATTGATTGCCCGAAAACGCATTGGTAACTCGATGTTATAAACCGTGCTTTTGTGTGTAATTCAACAAGTAGTAGAGCAAACATATGATTCGAAGTTTATCTGTTCCTTCTAGGATTAGAAGCGATATCTGGGCCCCTCGATGATTTTGTTTTGACCTATGTATCGGGCCCGGTCAGAACTAAATTGATGTGTTCAGTTAAGTTCTATGTCAAACAAATCGGAAATCGGGAAACAAATGTTGGAAAATAAGCAAGACCATGTTCCATGTATTTGTCCGGCTGATATCTAGAACAGAAGATTATATGATCACTTATCTAAAATGGCACTTCATAGTTCAACAGAGTTTAAAGAGCTACGATTGCTGATCGGTTCCTGAAGTCATACTTGCAACTATAGTTATTAGACTTATCCAAGTGGGAGACTGTTGGATATAGTGTCTAAGTCCATAACTATATTTGGTATGTACTTGACCCGACCCGGCATGGTCCATTTAGGTTGCACTTCACCTGAACAATTTATGGATAATCGTTTGAGAATAGTATAAGTTATGATTTATTAATATATTATAAGTCCTAATATATTAATATAAAATCATATTATTTAATTAGTATTGATCTATAATTAATCTAGAATTAATTTAGAGATCAAAAGTATGACTAATTAAATATGGGCTCTTGTATTTATATAGTGTGGGCTAATGCTTATTTGGAATGGGCTAGGCTTGCATGGAAAGTCCATGGATACTCCATGGAGCTTTAACCCATGGATCTCATGGAAATGAAAAGACATGGGTATTAGGGTTTACATGAATGTAACCCTAATCCACCACACTATATAAAGGAGACTTTGGTTCTTGAAATCACATGAGTTGTGGTGAGTAAAGTAAGAGGGCCGATTTCAAGAAGGTGATTACTATTCTCTCAAAGTTCCAAGTTTGTGGTGATTTGTGATTTCCATTTGAGGCATCCACACTATTGGTGCTAGGCTCTAAAACTCCAAGCAATCAACTACAACTACAAGGTAAGTAATTCTACTAGCTTTATTTGATTCAAGTTCCCCATGTCATGCTAGATAGGATAAGAACCTTGGAAAAATAATTATTTGCATGTATCATAGTCAAACATAGATCCAAGGTTTCTAGGGTTGCATGTACACCATATGAGTGTTAGAATGCTCAAAAACCCATCAGTTTGATGTATGTTTTAACTATTTTAATGAACCTATGTTGCATTTTGTGTTATATATGAGGTCCAAAAAATGTTTTTTTTTAAAAAAAAAAGCCAAAATCGGATCGGATTAAACCGATTCGGATTTGGGGCTCGGAAAACCGGTCAAATCCGGTTTGAAACCGGTTCGGATTATGGGCTGCTTCGGATCGGCTGTGACGTCATCAAACCGGATCGGATCCGGATCGGATCGGGTCTTTGTGCATCTCTAATGTGGATCATAGAATCATAAAGACCCTTCTCACCATAGTTGTTCAAGGACTCAACCTTGGCTCAGATGGAGACTACTCGCAGTATCCGTGTGAACACGGAGGAACGCACTGCAATTTGATGAGTATCGGAGAACTACTCATGGCCTTTTTGATGTCAGCTATCCTAGATCAAATATCTCAATATAGTTTTTCAAGTTAACAAGTTAACTTGGCCCTTGGCGAGACGTTCAGCGATACTCGTGCCTTGCGAGGTGCATCGCCCTAGTGCCATGACATCTGTACAGTTTCAGACTTTTAATTCCTCAAATACGACAGTTCTTAGAAAGATACTGCTTGATTGACAATTTATACAGTTTCAATCCTTCAATTCCTTGTGGAAATAGAGTGAAGTATAATAACCATCAACTCTTTTCCAAGTTTCTTCTCCTTGCTCAGAAAATTCCAAAACGGACTCCTTGAGTGTCTTCTTCTTTTTGAATTTGCTTTTAAGACAAACGAAACTTTGAGATAAAAAATAAAAGTAAAAATAAACTTAGCACACAATAAAAGTAACTAAGAAATAAAATTAAAATTAAAATTAAAATACACTCAAAAGTAAATATAAAATATTTTTGGATTTTTAATTTTCTGAAAAGGAAATAAAACTGAAATAAACATATTTTTGGATTTTTAAATTTTATGATTTTTTTGTTTGTTTTTTTTAATTCTCCCCCTAAATTTGTGCATAGAGGAAAAATATGAACAAATTTAACAAAAATAAGATACAAAATGTACAAAACAGAAACTTTTGGGATCAAAGTTGTTAAACAATTCAATATCGTTTATCAGCACACACATGCATGTTTAGCTCTGGTCAATCACCAATATTGTGGTCCAGTTAAACACATAGGATATTAACAAGTTGGACAGATCATAAGTGACAAGTCATTGTGATCTTATTCCTAAATAGACCATTATGCTGACGACGACCAATGATATTGTTGTCCACTTAAATTCAGCAGCGAGATCTACAGTCAACCTTTGGTTAGTTCAATTTTAAGTGCACTAGAATGTGTTCCCCATTTCACGACATACCCTAGCAATCAAGGAATTCCAAAAAGTTGTTTACTTTAAGTGAGTGCTCAATTATTTGAGAGAGAAGATGGATATAGAGATGCATATGTTGTATCCCAGGTCAGATCTCTTCCAATCACGCAGAGGGAACAATATATGACTAACGTAGATAGAGGGTCAGAGAGATAGAAAGGTGCATATGATGTGTCCCAGGTCGGATCTTCCGATCACTCAAAGGGGACAGTATATGACTGACATAGATAGATAGAGAAAAGCGTAGATAGAGATGTATAGAAATAAAGGTGCATATGTTGCGTCCCAAGTCGGATCTTCCGATCACGCAAAGGGGGCAACATGTGACTGACAGAGAGGATAAGAAAGAAAAACAATTTCATACAGACCTACTTTATCAGAACCCCCCAGTCACCCTATCAGCACCAGAATTAAGGACATAAGTCCGTACTTCGAAGAAATGTTGAGCCACAGTTCTAGATGATAAGTAACTTTAATGTATCATGTAGGCCCCCTCGTTTATCTCACTGCTCAATCTATCCAAGCGTCGTATGGTCAGTCCAAATGAAACTATCTAAGTTGAGATGAGTTAACATTGTCAAGTCCTTTCATCGTCAACAGTGTCTAGTCCTTTCATTTGAATCATATGTGCCTACCAGCACATTAAACACAGAGTCTAAACAATTTAGTTTCAGTGAATTACACGAATTTCAGATTGCCCTTTAACACTAAACTTCATATCACTTCCCAACAATACTTACGAAAGAAAACATATTTTTTGTATTTTTGATTTTTTTATTTTTTTTTGTTTTTTTTAATTAATTTATTATTATTATTTTTGATTTTTCCCCCTTGATTTGTGCATGGGGAAGGAAAGAAATAAAATAAAATACACAAATTTAAAAAAAATGGTCTTTAAAACGAATCATTTTAAGAAAAATCAGAAGTAGCGAGAAGAAAACTCAAACCGTAATTCAGCAATTGAAGTTGCATCCAGATGATCTGAGAACAGCATGCATATGCTGCAACATGTTCAGCCTCAGCTGAGTTTCAATTCTGGAACTAAGTTAAGATATTAAATATTCATCATGCCATTAAATGAGATCCCCATTTGTGATCCTTTCCTTCTTCCATCCCGCAACGGATACATACCATGAATTAAAGTTTTGAATGATGTGCAGTTGAGAGATGTCTCTTGTCATGTGCCTGGAACAGCCACTATCGACATACCACGGTCTGATGATATTCCTCCATAGCTGTTCATGCACGATGTGCGGGATTAATTCGATTTTGGAACCCATACCATAGAAACACTGGGTTTACTTTTTCTATCAACAGAATTAACTTGTTCACATTTCATGTCAGATAGATTACAAGATGCATTTAAAGGACTTTGAGGTGATTGGACAGATGAGTTTTTGGGCACCCATTTGTAATTAGGTTTAGGAACTTTGTTACTAACACAAATGGGGACTTTAACAGGTGATTTTGAAGTATTTTTCTTTGTTTTTGGTCGTTTGGGTATTCGTCTTTGATTAGATGAAGACCCAGACGATGACTTCGGCGATACCGATCTTGGCTCAACCAATTTCGATTTCGCTAAAGTGTCTTTCGGATTTTTGTTCAAAACCTGTTTGTCCTTTTTAGGTTTAGCAGCCCGATTTCTGCCTTTATTAACGTTCCAATCACCATTAATTGAACGAGATCTCCAGGACTTTCTCTTAAGAGATATTCCTCGTGACTCATTCTGCCTACCTTGTGCATAGTATGGAACATATGCACGGTTTGGACAATTTCTTGCGATATGTCCAGGAGTTCCACAATGGAAACATGTTTGTTTCTTCAAGTAGAAGCTGGTACCGCTTGTTCCTGGTTCAGTGTCCTTGTCGTGTCCTTTATTGTTTCCACAAACACACTTGCATGGCTCAGTCCGTTTGGTTGGCTTACGTGGCATGTATTTGATGGGTTTTCTATGCTACAACATCCTATGGTGCACATACAACCCTATAAACCTTGGATCTATGTTTTCTCTATTATACATGCATATAATCAATATTCCAAGGTTTCATCGTAACTAGCATAATATGAAGTATATAGAATACAAGAATCTAGTATAATGACATACCTCTTTGTTGTAGCTTGATTCCATGGAGCTTAAGAGCCTAGTGCCCCAAATGTGACACCTCAAATGGCTCACACAACACCACCAACAACTTGGAATAACTTGAGAGAAAAGTTCTTATGCTCAAAATCGGCTAGCCCTCATATGTGAATCCTTAGGGCCGATTTCTTGAGCTATGGGGTCTTTATATATTGTGGCTATTAGGGTTACACCATGTAACTCATGACTTTCCATATTCCTCATGATCCATGGGTTTTAACCTCCATGGAGTATCCATGGGTTACCCCATGGGTTTAGCCCAACATGAAGAACTATGGATCATAAGCCCACATATATAAGAATGAATGATTTACATAATCAATCCCCATCTATTTAGTTAGTCTCTTTTGATCACATAATTAATTCCAAATTAATTCTTGATCAATACTAATTAAATAATATGATTTCATATTAATATATTGGAACTTATAATATATTAATAAATAATAAATATCCTTTTCTCACAAAAGTCTATCCAAATTGTTCCGATTCCATGCAACCCAAATAGACCATGCCAAATCGGGTCAAGTACATACCAATTATAGTTATGGACTTAGACACTAATCTAACAGTCTCCCACTTGGATAAGTCTAATAACTATTATTGCAAGTATGACTGTGCAACCTGACTAGCAATCGTAGCTCTTAAAAGTCGTTGTCGAACTCTGAACAAATCAATGACGCGTCCATTAGATAAGCGATCATATATTCCTCCATTCTAGATATCATATGGACTGAGACATGGATTATAATCATTCTTTCTGTCCATTTGTTGTTTCCCGATTTCCGATTTATGACGACTGACTAATTGAACAAATCAAATCAGTCCAGGCTTGGCCAAGCACTTAGGGGTGTCATCACTAAATCATCGAGAGGCCCACGGATATCGCTTTTATCCCTCCAAGGGTAAAAGGAATGGATAAACTTCGCCCCAAATGTTCGCTTGTACTTACTCATCAAATTACACACAACGATATGTTTTATAACAACCAAGTTACTGGTTGCGTTTACATATGTCAATGTGCAACCGACGCGCAACTACAACTCACACGTCTGTAAGGGTCGAATTGTTGTAATTAGTCGAAATGTATTTTGAACTCTTCGAATGTTATGTGATGTATTTTACTAGGGCACTTTTATTCGAAGCTTAAGTGTCTATGCCTTAGTATATTTTTTGTACGCTTTCAGTTCCCTATAAATAGGGTTATTTACTAGAGTTAGATAAGAGTTTTTACAGACTTGTCTATTGTACTCTGTAAACATTCGAAAGCGTAATAGAGCTGACACAAGATCATATTTACATCCGGTGTTCAATCTCGCATTCATACTTGAATTCAAACTCTAATTAATTCAATACTCGATTCTTTAGTTCATCAATTGGTATCAGAGCAGGAATCACATCTGTGATCTGATTTTCATCCATTCAAAAAGTTTTTGAATCAAATTTTTGGTTCAAAAGTTTTCGCACTTTTTGATCGTGAAAAATTGTCTAGATCTTAGTCTGTGATTTGATTCTGCATTTGAATTGTTGAATCAAGTGTTTTTCTTTCAATTCCGATTTGAATCAACAAGTTTGTTTTCAAATTTCCAATTCTTCTTAAAAAGTTTCAAATTCAGCTTCCGTACAACAATGGCGAGTTTCAATCTCAATTCGATGATCTCGTTTTCTCATCTGTTAGGATCATCAACCAAAATTCCAATGCTAATCCCTGAATATTATGATCAGTGGGCTGATCGGATGCAGGATTATCTGAATGGTCTTGATGAAGAATTATGGTCATGTATCACTAGAAATGTCAATGTTCAAGTGAATGTTCAACCAATTGGATCATTTTCTACAAGTTCTGGAGTTGATAATCAATCTGATCGTCTGAAGAAACTGGAGAAGAGGTGTATGAGAGAACTGCGAGGGGCTTTACCTCCAGTTGTGTACAACTATATAAGGAGTTGTACAACTGCAAAGGATATCTGGAACAATCTGAAAGATAAGTTTCAAGGAAGTGAGAAGACGAAAATCAATTCAGTCAAACAGTGTTTGGTTGAGCTGAAAGATTTCAGACAAAAAGATGGTCAAACAATCGAAGTCTACTATGATCGACTGAATGAGTTAATCTATCGTTGTAATCGCTATGGAATTACCAGGACTTCAATGGAATTCAATCTCATCTTTGTGATGGGTCTTCGAAAAGAATGGAGAAGTGTTAGTATGATGGTGAAGAATCAGCAAAGTTTTGATACATCAACTCTCAATGATTTGTACAATCAGTTGAAAACACACGAAACTGAGGTAAATGAAATTGTTGAAGAGACGAAACTAAATTTGGGAGGTCCATTGGCACTTGTGTCAAAGATATCTGAAAAAGAAGCAGAAAATGGTGATTCTGAGGAAGAAGAAGGATTCATCATGAATTCGGATGATGAGGCAATAGCTTTTTACTCGAATAATCGTGTTAAGAAGTTTTTCAAAAAGTCGTTCAATCCGAAAACTAAGCTTGCTGAGGTAAAAGGAAGTACTGTGAGTAAAACTGCTGATGAGGAGAAAAAGAAAGTTGAGAAGAAAGATTCGAAAATGTCTAAAGGAAAGATTGAGAAAAAGCTGAAATGTGATGCTGGAATAGATTGTCATTATTGCAACGGTGCGAATCATCTTGCAAATGACTGTATGCTTCGGAAGAAGGATGAGAGGAAGAATAAAGTCAAGGATGAGGCGTATTATGCAGAGAGGCTTGAGGAGGTTCGTACGAAAGCTAAGAATTTGTCATTGGTTGCAAAGGGTGAACATGAGGATGAAGATGGAACTTATCAAATCTGGTCATTTGGATCAGACGATGAAGAAATGTGAAATCCAACACATGGAGCGTTGTATGCAAAAATGGAGGAGGACTCAGATGATGAGGAATTCAAAGTGAAAGGACGATGCTTCGTATCCAAAGCGGCAGACAAATCTCCAATAACAACAAAGGTACGTAAAATTCTCGAATCTTTTAATATTCCTACACATGCTTATGATTCTAAACTAATATCTTTTGATGAGACAGTTACTTATTTTGATACAATTGTTGTGTCTGCTAGCAATGAGGCCAACAAATTGTCCATGGAGTTATTAGAGACCAAAAAGAGATTAGACTTGAAAATAAGCAAAATTGAATGTTTGGAATTACAAATAACAAATATTATGTGTGATAGGGATACTTTATCGAGTGAAGTCAAACCTTTGCTAGAACAAAGAAACATTTATTGTAAATCTGCTAAAAGACTTTATGGCAAATTAACTGATTTACATCATTCAAGTGACATAAGTAAAGAGCAACATAGAAAATTATTACCTTTTCTAGCATTCGAAAGAGCTAAGGTAGATAATATTTCGTATGATTGTGAGCAAATATAGCTGATTTTGACAAAGTTCCTGATGATAGATATAAATATGGAATTGTCAAAATTAATGAATGTCTTGATTCGAATGAATTAGTTAACATCGTGAATGATACTTTGACTAAATCTGAACAAATTCAAATTTTGAAAAAGAATGAGAATTCAACATCAGATTCTCAATCTAATTTTGCTGATATTGAAGATAATTCTGACAATATTAGTGAAATTAGTGAACTTGAAGATGTTGATTGTTCTCAGTTGTATGTTGTTAATGTTGCATCAACATCTAAAGGGAAAGAAAAAGTTAAGGATTTGATGGTTGAAAATGAAACTGATATACCCTCAACTTCGAAAGTTTGTGATATGAACTTCGTGGATCTCAAAGACAGTCAAACTGATGATAGTGATGATGAAGATGAAGAGAAAATTTCGAAGGAAAAGAAATCTTCAAAGGAAGAAGATATTCCTCGCATAGTGGTTGATCAAGTGTATGGTGATACACAAAAGTTCGAAAAAGTAATGAATGAAAAAGGTGAACACTATCTTGAAGCGAATACAGTGGTTTATCCAAATTTCAAATGTACTGATGATGTCATTTTTCCAAACCAAGTTTTCGTAACTACTGGAAATGTTGAGAATACCAAACCAGAATTAATGAAGTTAGTTGAGGAGGATAATTCAAAAACAACTGATGAAGGTTTTTTCGCAAATCAAAGCACAGTTGAAAACAACTTAACAAAGAATTCGTATGTGTTCCAACGTCCAAAACCACAAAGAAAATGGGTTGAAAAATCAAAAATTGAAAAAGAGAATTCAAAACAAGTTGAAAAGGAAAATCAAAATGTTGTCAAACTAAACTCTAAGGAATTTAAAGATCAAATTGACAAATTTTCGAAGGAAAACAACATTTCAAAAAGACAAGCAAGAAAGAAAATATTTTGGCAAAATGTTGAGTCTCAAAAGATGTCTGAATCACAATCACCCAAAAATGTTTTCAAAGCTAAAAATTCCTCTTTTTCAACAAAACCTCAACATTCATCACAATCAAATCATTCAAGGTCTGAAGTTAATAAACAATCAAGATTTTAAAAAGTTTCATAAACTAACAATTCAAGAACATTTTCAAATAAATCAAATCAAAATCAAAAATTCTTTCAACGTAAACATTTTAAATCAACAGTTGATACATCATATGCTCAATCTTTTCTAACAAATCCAAAAGTTGATTTTGTTCCTCAAAAGCCAAATTTTCCTAATCATACGAAGAAAGAAACTATGAAAACTTCACGTGAAAAAGGAATGACTTCAAGGAAGAACATTGATCATTGGCTTGAAGGTAAAGGAAAGATGTATCAGTCGAATACATTTTCAAAAGAGCAAATTCACGAAGCATATGAGAAGTATGTGAATACTTCATCAAATGGCAGTTCATCTTCTAAGGATTCGAGCATTTCAGTCAAAGCTTGGAAACCAGTAATAAAAGCAAAGAATGTTCATTCACAAACTCAGAATTCGAAGGGTAATGTCAGTGAACATTCGAAACCATCAACAACTTGTGTTTCAGTTCCTTTAAATGAAGATGTACACTTAATTGATAGTCTCAAAACCAAAGTTTCTGATTGGATTAAAAGTTCTTCATTACATTCGAAATTGAAATCTAATTTCCAAGCACCCAAAAAGCCTTGGGTACCTAAATTTTTTCACTGATTGTAGGTACTCTGTGACGAGCAATATGATAACAAGTGGTACATTGATAGTGGTTGCTCTCGTCACATGACTGGGAAGAAGGAAAATTTACGTGATTTTCGAAGTCTCAAAAATGCTGGAGTAGTGAAGTTTGGGAACAATCAAAAATGTCAAGTCAAAGGATATGGGAAGATCACGAATGGACAATTCACAGTGAATCGTGTTGCATATGTTGAAGGTCTTCAACATAACTTGATAAGTGTTTCTCAACTTGTTGTGGGCACTGGCAATCAAGTTCTTTTTAACGAAGAAGGAAGTGTTATTTCGAATGTCAACACAAAAGAAGTGTTACTGAAATCCAAAAGGAAAGGTGACATGTTCACTCTGGACATCAATCCGATAGTAGGGAAACCTGCTATATGTCTTCTTTCGAAAGCAACAGCAGACTTAAGTTGGCTATGGCATCGAAGACTTTCTCATCTCAATTTTCGAAACATCAATAAACTTGTGGCACAAGATCTGGTAAGAGGTTTACCTGTACTTAAATTTGACAATGATTCTTTATGTGCAGCTTGTGAAGTTGGCAAGCAACATAAACAAGGTCATCCAATTGCGATTGATTCGAAAATTGTCGCACCTTTGGAGCTTTTACATATTGATTTGTGTGGTCCTTCGACCGTTTCAACAATAAACAAGAAAAGGTACATTTTAGTTATTGTTGATGACTTTTCCAGATTTACGTGGGTCTATTTTCTCAGGCTTAAATCCGAAGTTGCACAAATCATGATTGACTTTATCAAAAAGATGGAAACAACATTGAAGAAGGTTGTTCGAAAAATTAAGAGTGATCATGGAACTGAATTTAAGAACAATGTCCTTGATTCATTCTTGGTGGACAAAGGGATTTCGCATAACTTTTCATCTCCATACACACCACAACAAAACGGTGTTGTTGAACAAAGAAATAGGTCACTATGCGAAGCGGCAAGAACTATGTTGGCATATGCGAATCTTCCACAGTATCTTTGGGCTGAAGCAGTATCCACCGCATGTTTCACTCAAAACAGATCTTTCATTCATCGACGTTTTAACATTACTCCATATGAAATTCTCAACAATCGAAAACCTAACGTCAAATTTTTTCATGTTTTCGGATGCAGGTGCTTCATTACGAATCTCAAGGATAATCTTACGAAATTTCAAGCTAAAGCAGATGAAGGGATTTTCTTGGGATATTCGCATAATTCAGTCGCATATCGTGTGTTGAACAAAAGAACACGAAAAGTTGAAGAAACTTTTAATCTTACATTTGATGATTACTACATTAAACAAACTACCTTAAAGTTTGAAAATCATCCAATTCTGAAAAACATACAAGATGAATCTGAATCCTCACAAACCTTAGATATTGATTATGATTTAATTTTTGGAATTTCAGATCATGCTGTTGATGCTGAAATAAATGCAAATGATAATCATCTCTCTGAACTAACGACGCTTACTGATGATTCAACATCAAATTCTCCAGAGAAAGGCGAAAGTATGCAAAACAATCCAGTGGAGGGGGAGCAATTGGATTCGAATACTCTAGTTGAGGAAGAGCATTCTTCGAGGGGGAGAATAGAAGATTGAATGTTGATGTTGAGGGGGAGCATAATGTTGAGGGGGAGCATTTAGAAAACATTGAGAATAATAATGATTTTGATGATGCTTGTTCGATTGCAGGTTCAGAGAATGATGAAATGTACGAAGATACACCTTTGGAATTTGATCCAGCATATCCGCCAATGGAAAAGTGGACAAGAGATCATCCGAAGGATCAAGTAATTGGGAATCCACAAGAGGGAGTTTTAACAAGAGCTCAAATTCGTGCAAAGAATGAGGTATTGAATACTCATCAACAATTTTGCATGTTCAATGTTTTCATCTCTAAAATTGAACCAAAAACAGTTAAGATTGCAATGGAACACTCAGATTGGGTTGTTGCAATGCAATCTGAATTGTCTGAATTTGAACGAAACAAGGTTTGAAGATTAATTCCTAAACCTGAAAATGTTTCGATTGTCGGGTTAAAATGGATTTTCAAAAATAAAACCGACAAAGATGGAAACATTGTTCGAAACAAAGCCAGACTTGTTGTTAAAGGATATTCACAACAAGAAGGAATCGACTATGAAGAAACTTTTTCCCCTGTCGCAAGACTCGAGGTTGTTCGTATATTTCTGGCTTATGCAGCTCACAAAGATTTTGATGTTTATCAAATGGACGTGAAGTGTGCATTTCTAAATGGAGAGCTTGAAGAAATTGTGTATGTGGAACAACCCCCAGGTTTTATTAACGAAGAATTTCCAAATCGTGTTTATATTTTAGATAAGGCAGTTTATGGTTTGAAACAAGCACCACGAGCATGGTATGCAACTCTTACCTCATTTTTTGAAACAATCTAAATTTAAACAAGGATCTGTTGACCCCACATTGTTTCGAAAGAAAGTTGGGAATCATCTAATGCTTGTTCAAATTTATGTTGATGATATTATTTTTGGCTCAACTGACCCTGCCTTGTCTAGAGAATTCGAAGATCTGATGAAAAGCAAGTTTGAAATGAGCATGATGGGAAATATCAATAATTTTCTTGGACTGAATATTCGTCAAAACAGAGAAGGGATTTTTATTAATCAGGAAAAATATACGAAAAATCTGCTAGAGAAGTTTGGATTGACGAATAGCACAAAGTTACGAGTTCCAATGGCAACTGGCATAAAGTTGACACCTTCGTTAGATAAACCTGCAGTTGACCTAACTCTTTACAGGAGCATGATTGGTTCATTACTTTATCTTACAGCAAGTAGACCTGATATCATGTTTTCTGTGTGTAATTGTGCTAGGTATCAGTCAAATCCACGAGAACCACATCTCACTGCTGTGAAGAATATATTTCGTTATCTTAAAGGAACAATTTCGTTAGGATTGTGGTATCCTTCGAACACTGGATTCTTTGTACAAGCATATTCGGATGCAGACTTGGGTGGTTGTAATCTTGATAGGAAAAGCACAAGTGGTGGTTGTCAATTTCTCGATGGCAAATTGGTGAGCTGGCAGTCGAAAAAGCAAACATGTGTCTCAATCTCAACAGCTGAAGCAGATTATGTGGCTGCTGCTGCTTGCACTTCACAAATTATATGGATTCAAAGTCAATTGCGTGATTATGCAATCAATATGAAAAAGATTCCATTATATTGTGATTCTCAAAGTGCAATAAGGATTTGTCATAATCTTGTGCAGCATTCGAAGACTAAACATATAGCCCTTCGTTATCATTTCATCAAAGATCACGTGGAGGATGGAAATATTGAAGTACATTTCGTGAAAACAACTGATCAGTTAGCTGATATTTTCACGAAACCTTTAGATGAAAAATCCCTTGTGAAAATAATAGAAGGGCTTGGAATGATCGATGGAAATTATGTTCCATGCGAAAAAGGAGAATGATGGTTGACAAGGAATGAATCAGAGGCGCTGAATTAAAGACAATGCAAAGTCATTCAGCATTCAGAGGTTACTATTCATAGTCAACGCTTCGACCCCTTCAAATTCGTAAATTTGTTACTTATTTTAAGGGTTGATTCAGAGGTCACTGTTCATAGTCAACGCTTCGACTCCTTCGAATTCGTACATTTGTTACTTTTCAGGGGATGATAACATTTCGTGTTTTTGCAACAAGTACAGTATATTTTCATTTTCGAAAAATTAAAAATCCAAAAAGATTTTCTTTTGGTTTGTCATTTCATTTTCGAAAATTCAAAAATCCAAAAAGATTTTCCTTTGGTTTGTCATTTCATTTTCGAAAATTCAAAAATCCAAAAAGATTTTCTTTTGGTTTCTCATTTCATTTTCGAAAATTCAAAAATCCAAAAAGATTTTCATTTGTTCTGTCTTTACTTTCGAAAAATTAAAACAACAAAACTATTTTGATTTTTATTTCTTTTTAGTATTTTGTTGCAGATAATCTTGACGATACAGCGTGGGTTATGCTAGCAGTTTTAGGGTCAGGTACATTTTTCGTATGAATCGATAAATTTTTCATCATTTGAACTAGTTAAGTTGTCCCTAGAAGCATGCTGCTGCATGTTGTCCAAAAGCCTCCAATGACTCAATGTGTGTGTACGAAAGCCTTAACGAAATTATTCATACAAAAATTTCTTCCCAATCAGGCTTATATTCACATTAGTCTCTGAGCTACCTGACTCTTCTCAAAATGAGTTAAGAGTTTACTGTTTGGTCCAAACATAACAGAGGTACTTTTCGTGTCTTACATCAATCTTTTTCATATATAAAGTTCTTACACGATCACACACGAAGACATATGTCCGAGAGGTCTCTGATCAAACCCATCGAGACTTAGACATATCAAAAATCTGTGTTTATGATCTGATATCATGAGACCGTGATGAAAGTGAAACCCAATTTTCACTACACTTTTAAGGAATTGACGGGGAACAATTTTCCAGATTTTCACGAAACTTTTGTTTCTGTACCAAAATTCGAAACTCCAAATCATATTCATTTCGAATGAGTGGTCTTGATCAAACATTCGAAACCCATGATGTTTGTTACCCAATAAGATCCAGCATAAATTTTTGTTCTTGAATATGATTTTCATGTGAGTTTCATTCGAATGTCAAAGCCATTTCAAATTTATCAACGCAAACTTGTCACTGACTACACTGGTCAAACAAGTAATTCCGGTTACAGTTTATCACCTTATGTTTAGGTTGACATGTAACGAAATTTTTGAACTACCCACGAAGCTTATTAAAAGAAGCCCTTCGATACTTATCAACAAGTATTCGATTGTAATTCACGGGAACCCACACAAGCTATTGATCATTTCTCTTAATGATTAATGAAGTACTCTTTGCCCGGGATTTCATCTGCTTTTGTGTCAAATTGACATTTTGACATCACAATATCCCATTTTTTTCTTATCTTTGTTTCTTGTCTACATCCTTTGGAACACTGCACTCACGAAATCCTTGAGGCTCTGAGTAATACCAACTCAGGCTGATGATTTCAAACTTCTGGCATATGACTTCGCTTTTCATCCCAAAAGTGAAAGAGCCTTACTTCCATTCGAAGGGTTCTGACGGTTACAATATTCTTGGGGATAACAAGACAGGCGGTTTATAAATGACGTATGGTATTCTGTCCGATTTTCAAGGCGATGTGACAACTACTTTTTGACGCATGGCTACTTTTACGCAGTAATGGTCCGATTTTCAAGGTGCCACGTCGGATATCATTAATTACCTATCCCGCTTCAAATTCAAACTTCAGGGTTACATATAAAGGGGGATTCAAGGGTTCCTTATCAGTTTACGCGATCATAAAGAAAAATTCCCAAATTCTCTAATCATTAAAATCTTCAAACCCTAACAATGGCGACTTCTGCTCATGTTGATTCTCATACCACTGAAGATGCCTCTTCATTACCAATAATGAAGTTTCAAGCAACAAACTATCACTTGGAGGGTGATGTTTCTCAATACCCGGAAGATTTGAAGATGCTAATCGTGGCATTGAAGAACTCTGTTTTGTCTACGGCGATGTTCAATTCATTCTCTGTTCCACTGTCCTGGCTTTCTCAAGCAGGATCAACTGCTACTTACAACAAAGCTTCTGATACGATTACTTTTCATCTAGTGAACGATAAAAAGATCAGGTTATCCAAGAAACTCTTTTGCCAAATTCTTGAAATTCCAAATTCGCCTCCATATGTTGCTTTCACATTCCCTCAAATCGTTAACATGTTTAATGAGATGGGATATCAGCCTCCTTTGTCTAAGATCAGTGATTTTAAGAAATCTGGTCTTCCATGACTATGGAATTTCTTTTTTGGAATCTTTCTACGATGTTTAACTGGGAGAACAGTTGGTCTTGATAAGGGAAGAATGGAGGTTTATGCAATGGTTGCTGGAATCTATTATGATCTTCAAGTGGGTTATTCTACACAATTATGGAAGGAATTCCAAAAGGGTGTAGAACATACGAATGCTATTCATGGTATTTCGTGTGCAAGATAGTGGAGCCTGATTTTGCAATACTTTTACAACAAGGAAGGGATATTGGTACCCAATGATGAAGAAAAATCCGTTTTTCAATCGTACCACTATCCGAAGGATGTCACAGATAGTGCTGAAGTTTTTCCATCAGTTGCTCGTATTCCCGATGCAATGCTTAAAAGAGTTGATCCTTCGAATTCTGTTTTGGTGGCATATTTGAAGAATATTGATTCTACAATCGAAACTGGCATACTATTGGGAAGAGATGATAAGAAATCCAAGAAGTCGAAGAAGAATGAAACTGAGTCAAAATTTTCGAAATCTCCAAAGAAGAAGCATGCAACAGTTGAAGTGTCTGTTGCTGAGACTCAAGTGATTGAGCCTATTATTGAAGAAACACAAGAGAATGTAATCATTCCTTCGAAGACTGGTATGTTTCGAAGAATCAAGATGAAGTCAACTCATAAAAGCAAGTCTCCTACACATAAAGTGGTTCGAAAACCTCAAATCACTCATCAAGGTGTGTTAATTAGAGAAGTGCCAGCACCTGTTTCTCCAGTGTCCAAGAAATAAAGGGCTGAGGATATTGCAAAACATTTGTCAAAGAATAAGAAGAAGAAGACCCGAAAACTCATGATTTCTAATGAGTCCACCGAAGATGATGATGAAAGAATTCCAGAAACCCCATAGTTAAATCCTAATGCAGGAAGTTCAACTCCTGAGCAGACAATCATCATACCACCCGAAGATTCGGTTGCCAAATCAGTTTCTGAGGCGGTACGATCCTCAGGCATCCCTGCAAACGTATCTGATACGGATGCAAATGTCAATATGGGTGATGGAGGTTCGAAAAATGATGATCAAGATAAATCTACTTCTGCTCCTTTCGAAAGTATTGTTTCTTTCTCACAATCCACTATTCCCATTACATCAACCACTGATTCCCCTACATTCTAACACATTATCAATCAACCATTCACTTCTATTTTTTCTTCTCAATCAACTGACACACCTAAACCGACTTCGAATGTTCAGGAAACCATTTTTATGGAGACAGAAACTGATACTGAGGGGTTTGGAGGCACGTTTGAAGAATTGGAATTCCATGAAGAAGAAGAGCAGTTTCCAGATCATATGCTAATGACCATGAAGCAATTTAAAATTCTGAATCAGAAGTTGAATTCGATAATTCAATCTCAAGCTGATCTGGGGGGTGGTTCTTCTATTTCAAGTTTGGAGGTTGATTCTATGTTGAAGATGTTCGAAGCCAGAGTTGTGAGCAAAGTCTCTGGAATGATTACTGACTCTGAATCTCGAATTTTGGAGAAGGTTGATTATACTGATCAAAATAATGAACTTCGGATCAAATCTCAAAATTCAATGTTTACCAGTGATGTGAAAATTTTGAAGAATGTCACAAAGGAACGGCATGTTCTTTTTGTTCAAGAAGTGAAGAAAGTCAGGGAGGATGTAAATTTGCAGATTTACGAACTTCATGAAGACATGCAAAAAGAAGTTGCTACTGTTCAAAAAGATTATGCATCCTTGAATCAAAAGGTTGATATAATTTGTGACGTAGTCACACGATTTGTTAAATTGTATGAAAATTTGAGTCCGCAACTTACTCAACTTTCAACATCCGAAAGTGCAAACTTTGCGGAAGTGATTACTTTGCTCAAGGAGTTAAAAGAACTTTCTGACATGCCGGTGTCTTCTTCCCTGATTACTCCTGAATTTTTATCACAAAAGTTTATCCAATTCGAAGCCATTCTCAACAAGCAACTTGCTCCTCTCTTTCGCATATCAAGCCTCCTTCCAACAACAAATGCCCCACCTGTTTTCACAGGGGTGCAAGGGGGAGAAAGAAAAACTAGTGAGTCGAAGGCTAGTGGTGAAGATGCGAAAGTTGTAGGAAAGGTTTTTTCTTCGAAGATCCCAACAACAAAGCCAGTTATAGTTTCTGCTGGGATGGTTACTTCAACAGTCGTTACAACATTACCTATTACAAGACCTATTTCGAAAGGAATTGTAATTGGTAAATCTACAGAGACTGGTGAGAGTGGTTCGAAACCAAAAGCGGCAATTGACAATCCAGCTTTGAAAGATAAAGGGAAATCGATTGTTGTGGAAAAGTCGAAAGAAGAAAAGAAGGCTGAAACAGAAGCTGAAATCGAAAAACTGAGGGTTATTCAAAGCATTATGGCTCAGCGTGCTGGTGATCCGAAAGGAATGGACAAAGGTGATCTTGCCAAACACTACAATTACGAAACAATCGAGGCCAAGGTAGCGTATAATCACATGTATTCTTTTGAGAAGAAACCAAAACAAAGTTATTTGGTTACGAATACAGATGCAAGCCAGCTGGATTTTCCGATAAACGAAATGATGTTCATCATGCCTCAGTTCAAAGCAGAAGGGAATTTTTAAGAAAAGGATGAAGGTACTCACATGAAAATTCGTTTTCATGCTGTTCTTGCAAAAGCCCCTGAGTAAGTGTGGTCATTGGTTAAAATCAAGAAAGTGATTAGTATGAAAAAGGATGTGGTATTCGAAAACACAGTCCAGAACGTTAAGTATGTGGTTGTCAGGGAAAATGGAAATATTTGCGAATTTACGATTGTTGATTTTCCATTAATGAACTTGTATGATCTTATACAAGTTGCATTGCTTTTGAAAGATAAATCATTTTCGTTCCTTCAAAACACTGAACCGGATGAATTCAAGCTTGGGGTTGCACACATCAAGATTTTCATCGAAAACTATTATGAGTGCTTGGCACTAACAGATGTGGAATTAGCTACTGCCAAAGGAATGGAAATAAAAGCACCAATGGCACCGACAAAGACTCAAGCAAAATTGAAAAAGTATGCTGATGGTGAAATCTGCTTGAAGCCTTTTGGAATAGTATTCGCAGGAAAAGACAAAGCTGGAAAAGCTAAACGGTTCTTATTCCAGGCATGCGAAGTGGAGAGATATTCAACGTCTCAATATACGAACTTATTTGTTCGTATGAATCATTGCAAGAAGAACAATGAAGGAGATAAGAAAGAGCTGAAGAAGATTATCTCGTGGTACACGGAGATTCGAAAAGTGTTACTGTATTCCATCACGCTTCTTACAAATTAAGGATTTCGACTATGATTACAAAGGGGGAGATTGTAAGGGTCGAATTGTTGTAATTAGTCGAAATGTATTTTGAACTCTTCGGATGTTATGTAATGTATTTTACTAGGGCACTTTTATTCGAAGCTTAAGTGTCTATGCCTTAGTATATTTTTTGTACGCTTTCAGTTCCCTATAAATAGGGTTATTTACTAGAGTTAGATAAGAGTTTTTACAGACTTGTCTATTGTACTCTGTAAACATTCGAAAGCGTAATAGAGCTGAAACAAGATCATATTTACATCCGGTGTTCAATCTCGCATTCATACTTGAATTCATACTCTGATTAATTCAATACTCGATTCTTTAGTTCATCAACGTCTCCATTTGAAGAATATAAGATATTATCGTTTCATGATCACTCGTGATAAAATCAATGAAGTGATTCAAATGAGCGTGGGTTGAATCCAATACTCGAATCTCATTCCAGGAGCACAGATGAATGTTGCAGCAACTTTTGCTATGTCTAAACACTTTAGACATCTACAAGCCCAATTCATGACAGTCTTGATTCATACCTACTTCCAAAGTATGATTGACTGTGGAGAGTTTGAACAACCTAGTTATTCGGTAAGTCAAAACATGCAAAGTGAAACACAAGAACAATCGAATCCAATATGGTATCAGAACTTATGAATATAAATAAAACACCTTTTATTTATCACCATATTGATTTCACATTATTCATTGCATAATGTTTCAAATAATCAACTTAATACTTGAATTAAAACAATAGTCGTCCAATGCTCCAAGCATGCACACTATGTTTTTCTAAACAATAGTTATGCCATACGCCAAGTATGCACACTATGTTTGTCTATGATCCTTACTTTGTGAATAAGATCAATTGAACATGATTCCAATGATGCTCATTTCACAATCCCAAATCCTTACCGTAAATGTAAGAATATAGAACTCTTGTCATTTACTGTAATCTATTAAACTCATATGCATTGGTCCTCTTGTAATGACTATGCACAAAAGTCACAAAGACTTGGCAACAGACATTACAAAGTATTCCATTGGAGATCAATTCCATGGAAACGAAGTCTCACATTCAAAGTACATTCCTTTGAACATCCTTCTTGCATTAAGTTTTTCCTAATCTTACACAGATTTGAAGAATAACTTCCACCTATGGGGACATTTCCATATTCCCATTTTGACTATCACTTCTGAACAAGAGTTACCTCTTTTCAGAAAATGTCAATATGGTCAATCCAAAAATTTACACCATACTTCTAATTGTCCATGAGCAACCAATCTTTGGTAATCCTCAGATTGTCCTCGACAATTGCTTAATCATTTCAGTCATATCCGGTTCTCTTCCTTTTTCCCTCTTAACGCCCTAGGCATTTGGAAAATTTAGAATGGATAAGTATTATAGCACATGCAATCGATCCTGTATCCGAAGCATACAAGACATGATTCATGATGTCTCACATAAAGACATGATACTTGACCAGTCTTTTGCTACAATATTTCTTATAATTTGCCATGTTCTCATAATTCGAATTATGAAAAGGGATGCCGTAATCATAATCAAATTTTAGAACGCAAATAATGTAATCATGACTAAATTTGATTAAAATCTCACAATCTAAGCTTTTAGATTTGAAATAAAGTATGAATTCCTCTCCCTTAATTATAGAAAAACAACTTTTTCAACCCCTGCAACTTCACAAATTGAAACTTTTGTTTTCTATAATTAACATTGCTAACTTGGAATATTGTAAGTCCCCAATCTGCTTGTGTATCAATCAGATCCGTTTGATGGTGCGGAATCCCGATCAAACAGATGATGCCAGATCTAATGAAGAAGAAGGAGAAGAAGAATAACTTGAATCTATGATGTATTCAAAGATTTGAGTGATGCATCATACACATTAGATTCTCTCACACACACTCTTCTTCTCTCTAACTTTCTCTCTTTACAATATGCTCTCCACTCTTAGCCTTACCCTCTCACACATGCACTCCTCACCGTATATATAGTAGACATGGGCCGTGAATGGGTTTACGACCGTAAACACAACCGTAAACACGTATACAGCCGTAACCACCAAGCTGTTTACGGTCCTAGACATAAAAATACATTTTCCTAGAAAAGCAAAGTATAAACCAAATTTTGACCCAACAATCTCCCTCTTGGTTTATAGCTTTCTTTTCTAATTGACCCAACAAACTCCCCCTAAAAAGTAGTTGGCTTTTCTTGTCAATCTTCATTGGGAGCTTGGCTTCAGCATTAATCTTCAAATTCTTCACAGCTTCAAGATGAACATGATGAATCTTTAATAAATGACTTCATCTTGAGCACTTGGGTTTTCTTCAGAATTTGGCATTGAACGCACGTTGGGTGAGGAGGCTTCTTGAAAATATTCTTGAAAGATAGGCGTTCAGCTTGAGAATCTCCATATATAATATCAGAGAGAACTAATCTTCTGGATCACTTCAGCAGGTTCATAGATAACAGCAAATTGATTGAGGAGGCTTCAATGCAATCTGTCACATAATCTTCAAGTGCAGCTTCACCTTGCTTCTAGGGTTGAAGGATTGAATGTTGAAAGAATACTCTTAATTTCTTGCTCATTCGAATGAGAATTCTTCGATGATCACGGATGAAGCCTTGGCTCAGAAAATCTCGATACAGTCTCCATGAGTCTCATCTACATCTGAATTCACTTTTCAAGACAAAGCAAAAAAAAAAACTAAAAGAAAACTTAGCACACAATATTTTTTGGATTTTTTCATATTTTCTGGAAAAATAAAAACATAAACAAGAATATTTTTGGATTTTTGATTTTTCTGAACAAGAAATAAAACAGAAATAACACTATTTTTGGATTTTTAATTTTCTGATTTTTGTTTATTTTTGAATTTTTTTAATTCTCCCCCTAAATTTGTACATAGAGGAAAACTATGAACAAATTTAACAAAAACAAAAATATTTGGGATCAAAGTCGTCAAGCAATCCAATATCGTTTATCAGCACATGCCTGCGTGTCTAGATCTGGTCAATCACCGGTATTGTGGTCCACTTAAACACAAAGGATGTTGACAATTTGGACAGATTATAAGTGACAATTCATTGTGATATATATTCCTAAATGGACATTTAGCCGACAACGACCAAGGATATTGTTGTCCACTTAAATTAAGCAGCAAGATCTATAGACAACCTATTAAATGGTTCAATTTTAGATGTACTAGAACATGTTTCCCACTTCCCGATATACCCCGGTAATCAAGAACTTCCAAAGAACTCCTTACTTTAGGTGAGTATTCAATCATTAAGAAAGAAGTAAGATATAGAAGTGCATATGTTGTATCCCATGTCGGATGTCTTCCAATCACACAAAGGGGACAACATATGGCTAACTAGGATAGAGGGATTGAGAAGGTAGAATGTTGCATATGCTGTGTTCCAGGTCGGATCATTTCAATCACGCAGAGGAGACAGCATATGGCTCACAGATAGAAAGAATTGCATAGATAAAGAAGATGCATAGAAATAGAGTTGCATATCTTGCATTCCAGGTCGGATCTCTTCCAATCACGCAAAGGAAGCAACATATAACTGACAGATAGAAAGCAAGAAAATAATTTCCTAGAGACCTACTTTATCAGAACCCCCCAGTTGCCCTATCAATACCGGAATTAAGGACATGAGTCCATACATAAAGGAAATGTTGAGCCACAGTTCTAGATAATTAACTTTTAGTGTATCTCGCAGGCTCCCATGTTTATCTCACTGCTCAATCTACCCGAGCGTCGTATGGTCAGTCCAAATGAAACTATATAAGTTCATATTAGTCAAGTCCTTTCAATTTTCAAACTGAGTCTAGTCCTTTTGAATCCTTTGTGCCTACCAGCACATTGAATACAGAGTATAGACAATTCGGCTTTAGTGCATTACACGCATCATAAATTGCCCTTTAGCACTATACTTCATATCACTTCCCAAAACAACCTACTAAAGAAAGACATATAAGGAAATAAAAAATTGTCTTCAAAATGAATCAGTATAAGATAAGATCAGGAGTATAGAGAAGAAAACTCAAACCGTAAGTCACTGATTGAATTTGCATCCAGAAGGACTGAGAACAGCATGCATGATCTCAGAACAGATCCGAAAATTCTTCACATCGTTAAGCACAAACCCCATGAGTGATCCCTTCCTTTCTTCCTTTCCCGCAAAGGACACATACTCTCAAACAATGTTTTGAGTGTTGTACAGTTGAGAGATGCCTCCTATCATGTGCCTAGAACAATCACTACCAACAAACCGAAGTCTGATGATATGCCTCCATAGCTGCTCTGACACAGAGCGGGATTAGTTGGTCTTTGGAACCCAGTCCATTTTGAAACTGGGTTGACCTTTGTCATCAATGCAAGGTACCCTCTCCCATGACATATCCTGTTTATCACAAACATAAGATGAAGAAATATTATACGCATTAGATGATTTGGGAGATTGAACCTTTGGTACCCATCTGTAGTCGGGTTTAACCCATTTCTTTTTCGAGCGGATGGGTACCTCGGCACTTGATTTTGAACTTGAAGTCGATCTTCGAGATGACTTTGACCTAACTGGTCTTGATTTCACTGGAGCATCTCTTGGATTGTACTTCTTGGACGACATTCCCTTCTTGCCCTTAGGATTTTGATTATTGGCCTTTTGCGCGTTCCAGTCGCCATTGTCTGAACGTGACCTTGAGGGGTTTCTTTTGGAAAATCTCCTTCTTGGCGCGTTCTGCCACCCTTGTGCATAGTAGGGAACGTATGCGCGATTAGGACAATTGCTGGCAATGTGTCCAGGTGTTCCACAGTGAAAGCAAGTCTTTTTCTTCACTGGGAAGTTGTTTCTTCCTGCCCCTGGTGGCATATCCACGCCTTGTCTCTTATTATTCCCACAAGCACACTTGCAAAAGGCACTCTGTTTCGCTTGTTTTGGTGGCCTGTATTTCTCAACAGCAGGTTGATCAGAAGCAACTGAATTCGAAGCAACAGATTCAGAGTTCAAGGAGACATTGGTTTGTTCAACAGTTTTCTCCTTGTTCTCATCTTCTGTTACTTTACCTGCACATGAAGCAGAAGCATTAGAATCGTTCAGCTCAACACTTTCTGGCACAACCACGGCAAAATTATCAAAGATATCATCAAATATATCGAAAAAATTTAAGTCATCAGACTTTGACATAATTTTATTATCAGACACACTCTCTTCGACTGCTTGGTTGCAATGACTTAGTGGTTGATTTGCAGAAGAAGTAGAAACATTAGTACTTGCAACCTGAGGACCACATCCCGACACAAATACAGCAGGTTTGCCATATTTGAGATGTGCCTCTCTGTCCATTTCCTCTTTTGTCAAAGGGTTATACTGATAGGTGTGATTAAAAGGAGGAGACACTTTATCATACCCTAAACCCTTTGACTGATTATTTTTAAATCTCAAACTATTTTCCATCATTGACGCAACTACTTCACTTGACACATCAAATTTTCTGAAATTAAAATCTGCATTTTCAAACTTATTTTTTAATGTGTCAAGTTCAGCAGTTAACTCTGCAAGTTGTTCTGTCACATATCTATAGTTTGCACATTTATTACTGTATTCTTCTTGAAGTTTTCTAAAATCTTTTGTTTTGGCTTCTAATTGTGCTTTTAAGGGTTTCTCTCCTTTCCTAAGTTGATATCCTTCGTATTTTAGGTCCTCATTTTC
The DNA here is from genome assembly GCF_052849685.1 of Lactuca virosa. Classification (NCBI taxonomy): domain Eukaryota; kingdom Viridiplantae; phylum Streptophyta; class Magnoliopsida; order Asterales; family Asteraceae; genus Lactuca; species Lactuca virosa. The sequence goes on along the minus strand of NC_136430.1, from coordinate 124,192,357 downwards.
CCTTTTTAGCAAATCAATTTGTTCGTAGCTTCACAAGAAGGAGTACATGAAACTTCATTTACCGGAATGGATGAGGAACTCATTTTTATAAAAAATATGCCCTTTGACTAAAAACTCAAAAGTCAACCTTAAAAGTCAAGCTTAAAAAGTCAAACCGAAAAGCTAAAATTGAAAATTTAAAGGTTAAACGAGAAAGTCAAAGTTTAAAGTCAAAGGTCAAACTTGAAAGTCAAAGTCAAAATTTTAGGTCAAAAGTCAAAAATAAAAGTCAAAAATTAAAAAAAAAATTAAAATTTTGGGTTGAAAATGAAATTTAAAAATAAAAGAAATTGATTTTTGCGTGAAAAGTGACAAAGTTGCGAAAATAAAGAAGTGCAGATACGATATTTGAATTAAGAAGCGAAGGGATATAGCATCTAGCAAGCTAGATGAGTTGGTAAGGCGTGAGGCTGATGCAGTAGGGAACCCGGGTTCGATCCCTGGCAACCCCCAAAATCGATTCTTTTTTAATGGAAGCACGCTGCGAGGACTTCTGCTACTGAGTCGTAAACTCCGAAGTCGGACTCCCGTGTACGGCCGTACACCGAAGACCGCAAACGTCCGAGAACCTTACATCGAGCCGTACACCGAGCCGTACACCGAGGACCGCAAACGAGCAAGCCGTAAACTGTTGAGCCGTAAACCCGCCTGACCAAACACGTGTCTTCGGACCGTAAGCTCGCGAGACCTCGGACCGTAAACCCTCAGACCGCAAATCGTTTTCGGCCGCAAACTCTTCGGAAACCCTAGCTGCTGGCCGTACACGTCGCCACCCCCTCGCTGGTTACGACCAAAAACAGCGTTTTTTCGACTTTGTAGCTCCAAAACTCGATCAAAAACTCGTTTTTATCAAAAACGCGAAGAACAAACCCCCCTTATTTTGCCAAGATCTATCCAAAAACGCATAAATCCTTTAAAAATAAGATCAAATAAGCTCCAGATCTGACAAAATTGATTGATACAATCCAAGCTCTGATACCACTTGTAAGTCCCCAATCTGCTTGTGTATCAATCAGATCCGTTTGATGGTGCGGAATCCCGATCAAACGGATGATGCCAGATCTAACGAAGAAGAAGGAGAAGAAGAATAACTTGAATCTATGATGTATTCAAAGACATGAGTGATGCTCCATACGCATGCCAATGTACCCTCCTGGTGGTCCCGGTCTTGGTCATCAAATGTTTTATGGTCAAGCTCAGCCAACCTTCATTCCTCCCCAACCTGGTTTTGGGTACCAATAGCAACTTGTTTCGGGGATGAGGCCAGGAGGGGGCCCAATGCCGAACTTCTTCATGCCAATGGTTCCGCCAGGTCAGCAAGGACATCGTCCAGGTGGCAGGCGAGGTGGCATGCCCGGTCAACAGAATCAGCAACAGCCCGTCCCCCTCATGCAACAACAGATGGTCCCACATGGGTGGATGTACCATTACCCACCTGGACGCAATGTCGGTGAAGTTCCAATGGGTTCCATTCTATACGACATCAGAAACGGAATGCCACTTCGTGAGGCCGGAATGGCACAGCCGATTCCGATCGGTGCTTTGGCTTCTGCTCTTGCAAATGCTTCTCCAACAGAACAAAGAACTATGTTGGGGGAGAGTTTGTACCCGTTGGTGGAACAGGTGGAGGGAGAGTCGGCTGCTAAGGTGACAGGGATGCTGCTGGAGATGGATCAGACAGAGGTGCTTCATTTGTTGGAGTCTCCGGAAGCTTTGAAGGCAAAGGTGGCTGAGGCTATGGATGTGTTGAGGAATGTGGGTGGTCATGGTCAAGGTGGAGTTGGAAGCCCTGCTTATCAGCTTGTTGCTTTGTCCTTGAATGACGACATTGTTTCTTAAACTAATCTGATGTCTAAGGTTTTGAGACTTTAGAGATTATGTTTGGATTTATTATTCGGTTTTTGGTTGTTTGACTTGAGTGAGTTGTTAGGAGTTTCTTTTGACTATTTAAATATTTATGTGTGGTTGAATTTTGTGATGGTTTCTTAAAAAAAAGCTAGAGAGAAGAGAGGAGCTTTAGTGTGTGTTAGTGTGTGAATCTTGTGTAAGGAGCATCATTCCATTCTAATCAAATCACACAAGATTCATATTGTTCTTCTTCTCCTTCTCTTCTATTTTGATCTGGCATCATCCGTTTGATTGGGATTCCACACCATCAAACGGATCTGATTGATACACAAGCAGATTGGGGACTTACAAATACTAAACATAAAAATCATGTTCCCACTAACATGATAATTATTATTAGCATAACACTTATGCTCCCACTAGCTTTGACATGTATTCAGAAATCAGTTGGACTTCTAGAAATCAATACTTTATTGACTTTCTTACCAAAGTTCAGATTTCTGATACTAGATGCTTCGATAAGACTTTATCTAAGCTTCTTAAACTCATACACCTTCCCTTAGATAGCTCACATATGTGTCTAAACAATTTAATAACTATGAAGAGGTATGTCATAATCATAGTCTCAATTGTTTAGACCATTGCCATTTCTCACAAGTCCATGTTAGTATACCGGTTAACCACACACCCTCCACTAACGACTTTGAGAATGCAAATATCACAATTGCTATCTACTTAAAATCTTCTTAGTGAAAGCGTTTCCTCACCATCATTTTCATGAATCGAAGAGAAACCTTATGACACTCAAATTTTATGGTGTGTGTGTTCCTATCCATGTGAATTTTTCAAAACCATAATCACAAGACAAGGTTAGTGACAAATCCAAACTCATATGGACTGAACTTGTTCGATCTTAATTTCTTGCCACCTGGCAGCACAAGGGCCTACCATTGCTTCCAAGTTGTTATGCACACAATTTAGAACTCATAGAGCTCACATACATAGACAACTTTAACCGGAATGGGCACAGAAACAAGAATTATGTCAGCACGATAGGTTGGAAATCCCAAGTCGTGTGCTAGTGATAAACTACAAGTTTTATTCTTGATTAGCTCTTAAAACTCTTTCAAGATCTTTAAGACTCCCACTGACCTCTTGACATATATGATTCACTTTGTCAAGGAACATTACTTGACAAATAAATATTCAAGAGTTAGTGCAGACTCTTATCAAGACAAACACTTCACACAATTGGCCTTAGTTGATCTTTATTTTATCCAAAACAACACAACTTACCAATTTCAAATGTACAAGAGTAGAAAACATTTTACTCTACATTTGACAAGTGTTATAAACCTTCTTTAAGATATGTCACTCAAGTTACAATCTTGGAGTATGACTCTAAGAATTGTTTTGGAACGAAGTATGACTCATCTTCTTGATTTAACCATTTCAACAATTCATGATTCCTCTTCTTAGCCATAGGAATGCACTAAGATGTCCTTAGAGGATCAATTGTGATATGGTTTCCCATAATCATTAAGATGATCATAAACTAAATTACTCTCCCATCTTTTCAGATTGAAGAAACTTTTATCTTTCTGCCTAATTTGATTCTTCTCATTCGCTCTGCCATACATTGAAACTTTTCCAATGTTTCAGAATTATATTTAAACTTGTAAGTATAACCATATTTACTAAAATTTAGTAAATCATGACAAATAGCCTTATCGATCTTTGTGGTGGACCTGACCAGTACACAACCAAGTGTACCTGATCCCCTTGTCCTTCACTTGACTCACATATACATATGAACAAGGAATCAGTCTTAATTTCCCAAAGACGAAAGGTTCTCATTCATCATACAATACCAGTTGCATGATTCCAAGTTTCTATCCAACTGAAGCTTGGGTGATGAGAATCTTTTCTTATTTGGTAAATTATGACACTACCACGAAGGAATCAAATTCATTCTCCAATATTGCTATTAATGGAATCATATAAACAACAATTTTTCATAAATGCCATTGTAAGGAAACTTAAACTAAATAAAATCAAAAATTTTTCTTTTATTTTAAAATTTGCGGAAAAACTTATCCTTACAATGTATTTACAAATGAAAAACATGTTGTTATCTATTCCTAAGCAATATATCATAACTCTTAAGCAGCAGCTCAAATTCTGATCTTCGAACCATGCGATCGAAATCCATCTTCGCGATCAGAATCAGCTTACTCTTCTTTTAAGCTTCCTCTCTTTTTCTTCGATTCTACAAAACATCAAAATGTGACCTAGTCACATCATGTAATAAGAATCTCTAAATAGGAACTTAATAGAGTTAGATAGTGGACTTTACCCGAAGTAGAGTCAAACTTTTGACTTTACCATCCTTATGATCTTTCAGGTAAATAGGGCAGCTTCGCAACCAATGCCCCTTTCTTTGGCAATAGAAACATATGGACTCTTTGGGAATGGTACACGGGACTATCTCAGACTTAGCCTTTCTCTTTACCATTTGATCAACCGAGTTGACTATGGCCGATCCCTTTCCATTGGGAAGAGAAAGCTTTTTTGGATTTCCAATGTTACCATTATCAATGTCCATTGAAGTTTGGGAAGTCGATCTTCCAATCAAATTTGCTTTACCAGTGCTCCAAATCAGTGCTGATTCAGCAGCATCAAGCAACTAGGTAAGATCATTAAGGGTCATGTCATGGTCTGTCATATAGTAGTCCCAAAGGAACTCACTGTCTGACTTAGGAAGTTATTGAAGAACCTAGTCAACAACCAACTTCCTCAAGACTTTGACACCCAACTCTCCCGGCCTGTCTATATATAACTCCATCTCCAAGATGTGAGCACATACAGACTTTGCTTGCCAATAGGGCTTGAGTGACCTTGAACTTGTGGGTTAGGGAGAATAATTGTAGGAAGTGGAGGAAGAGAAGTATGATTTCCATGATCCAATCGCGGGACATCATCTTCATTAGGAAAGCTTGTTCCAAGAGATTTGGGAAGATCATAGTTGTCTGAACCAGAAATCTAAAATGAGAGAAATTCAAGTTAGTTGATTTAAGTCCTTAATATAACACCCAATATGAAATATTAAAGCTAGGACCCAACACAATTATTTATAACTTGGAAGAGGGATGCCATAATCCAAGCTACAAAATATTTGAAGGTAGTCGAATGACGATTCACCAATTTCCACCATGAAAAATGAAATAGGTATTAAGTTTTAATTGGATTGAAACTCCTAGATCTTTTGAGATTCATTGAACTTTTCAATGGCATGTTTAAATCTCGATTGTGCCCTCTCAAGTTTGTGACTGGGATGCCGAGGATCACAAACAAGGTGTGAATAACCATGCAGATTAACTTGGTACCCTAAATTTTATCACCTAATCGATGTGACGGTTACCCACACGCGCTCCACCGATCTATGATAAACATTAAGTCACCCTTTGTCACTCTTACTAGTCCATGTTAGTGTGTCGGTTACTCACACACGCTCCACTAACGACTTGGTAAGGTACAAAGTGTAATTTCATGGGTTTGCACCAATTTCACATTTTCCTAAAGTAACTAATATTGGGAATTTATAAAAGGTTTAGTTTCTTTATATTTATCATTATACTTTTAATGAGAATTATAGTCCTTGTCCTACCCGTTCGGCTAACGACCCTCCACCAGTCAAGGAAGCGGTGGGTGAGAGTGGACACCTATTAAACTGCCATTTTATAGGCAGTAACCTTGTACCCCCTTATAGACCGACTCCGTGAATGAGGCCTACTAACGGTAAGATTGACTTTTACTCTTATACATATATATAAATATTAACCCTATAATATTATAATAGTATAAGGGTTGAACTTTAAACTATTTAAAATTCTAGGATTTGGAACTAAAGTATACATGGGGGGGGTAACTTTACAAATTCCAAAACTTGAGGGCAAGTTTTGAACAATTCAAAAACTTTTGGTTTCCATAACTTATGAGTTTAAAGTAGTTTTAATGGAAAAACTCTTCAAGTTCCATAACTTGAGGACTAGTTATGGAAGACTTTAAAACATTTAAAAATGAGACTCTTCATTTTCATAACTTATGGAAATCTTATGAGTTTTAAAAATCATAAATGAGACTTTTCATATAACTTGAGGACAAGTTACAAAAACACATATTATGAACAACTTTTAGATCAATTTGTATCGAAAACAAATTATCACATAATTTTTCTATTAATCTAAACTAACTCATAAGAACAAGATAATTCAAATCATCAATCTTCAAGAAATTAGCATGAACATATGAACTAATACAAATCTTGAAATTATGACAATTATCTTTGAAATTGGATTAGCATGATCATTACCACATCAAAAACAAGTTTATAAGTTCAAAAACATCTTAGGGTAATGATTCTAGTCCAATGCCAACCTTAAAAGTCGTAAATCTGCACTCTGGGCCTCCTACACGTCGAGTGTATGAACCTACTCGACGAGTAGGATGAATTTGTTCATGGACTCGGCGAGTCCATAGTCCAGACAACTAGAAAATCGATTTTTTCAGCAATTTGCATCAAGTATAATTGAAAACAAGCCTTGGCTCTGATACCACTGATGGGTTTTCTATGCTACAACATCCTATGGTACACATACAACCCTATAAACCTTGGATCTATGTTTTCTCCATTATACATGCAAATAATCAATATTCCAAGGTTTCATCCTAACTAGCATAATATGAAGTATATATAATACAAGAATCTAGTAGAATGACATACCTCTTTGTTGTAGCTTGATTCCATGGAGCTTAAGAGCCTAGTGCCCCAAATATGACACCTCAAATGGATCACACAACACCACCAACAACTTGGAATAACTTGAGAGAAAAGTTCTTATGCTCAAAATCAGCTAGCCCTCATATGTGAATCCTTAGGGCCGATTTCTTGAGCTATGGGATCTTTATATATTGTGGCTATTAGGGTAACACCATGTAACTCATGACTTTCCATATTCCTCATGATCCATGGGTTTTAACCTCCATGGAGTATCCATGGGTTACCCCATGGGTTTAGCCCAACATGAAGAACTATGGATCATAAGCCCACATATATAAGAATGAATGATTTACATAATCAATCCCCATATATTTAGTTAGTCTCTTTTGATCACAGAATTAATTCCAAATTAATTCTTGATCAATACTAATTAAATAATATGATTTCATATTAATATATTAGAACTTATAATATATTAATAAATCATAAATATCCTTTTCTCATAAAAGTCTATCCAAATTGTTCCGATGCCATGCAACTCAAATGGACCATGCCAAATCGGGTCAAGTACATACCAATTATAGTTATGGACTTAGACACTAATCCAACAGTATTTGCTAGTGGCAAGTCCATTAGAATTAGATTTCTCAAACACATCGACACATTTATCAGAAACAATAGGATTATCAGTTTTCAAATGAGCACTATTTGAACATTAAGCAAAAACAGTTTTCAAACCAGAATTATCAGAAACTAAAGTATCAGTTTTCAAAGCAGTAGAAGCAGAAACAAAAACAGTGGTTTTTAAACCAGAAACATTTTTCAAAGAATCAGTTTTTAAAGCAAAATCATTATCAAAAACACTTCCTCCTGCTTCCTGCCTGTCTTGTACTAAGGATGAATCTGCATATGATGTAGAGACATTAGTATCGTTCACCCTAAAGCTATTATATGGCACAACCACAACAGGTTTGCCATACTAAAGGTGTGCTTCTCTGTCCATTTCTTCTTTAGTCATAGGGATAGAGGTGTAATTATGATTAAAAGGAGGAGGAACACTATCATACCCTAGACCTACTTTCTTTTTGTCCTGTCATTTTAACTGTTTTTCTATCATGGTATCAATTGTCTTACTTGACACATCAAACTTTTTGAAGTTAAAATCTGCATTTTTAAATCTAGTCTTCAATGTGTCAAGTTCGTCAGTCAAGCTGTCAAGCTGTCTCTTAACATGGTTATAGTTATCACATTTGTTACTATAGTCTTCCTGAAGCTGTCGAAAGTCTCTTGTCTTGGCCTCTAGTTGTTCTTTTAGAGGTTTTTGGCCCTTCCTAAGGTTCTAGGCTTCATACCTAAAGTCCTCACTGTCTCTACGTAATATATCAATTTGATCACGATAAGATTTAATTTTAGCTTCACAGGACTGAGAGCATGAAGCTTCATTAACCTTGGTGATTGAAGAACTCATTATTCACCAAAAAGAATAATTTACCAAAAATAAAACTGATTGTGAAACCAAGAAAAATGTCCTTTGACTTGAAACCTCGAAAGTCAAACTTGAAAGTCAAAAGTCAAATTTGAAAGTCAAAAGTCAAATTTGAAAGTCAAAGATGAAAGTCAAACTTTTTGTCCAAAAAAAATAACCTTGACCGAAAATAAAAATTTCTAGACCGAAAACGTAGGTTTTGGACCAAAAACGTGACTTTTTGAGTGAAAATTAAAATTTTGGACCGAAATCGCAAGGCCTCTCAACCAAACCGAGAAGGCTCGGACCGAGAACAGTAGACCGAGAAGTAGACCGTAAACCAGCAAGGCCGAAGTCTTAGGACCAAAAAGGAAACGAACCGAAATCAGGCCCGCCGAGAACCTCGTACCGAGAAGGCGAGACCGAGAACCCGGACCGAAAGCTTGCGAGGCCGACCGAAAACGCTGCTGAGCCTCCGAAATTTGCTGCTGGCCGCCGAGATCCTCCTAGGGTTTGACCGAGACCAAAGATCCCGCCAAGATCTCGCAAAATTTGGCCAAATATCACCCCAAAACTTGCCAAAAACACGAAATTTTTAATGTTTAAAGTCAAACTCGACCAAAACTCCAAAAATATGAAGAACACGAAGAACAAACATCCAAAAATTCGTAAAATATAAATCAAAAACACCAAGAAACTCCAAGAAAAACCGTTTGCAATGACCCGAATGATACCGAACCTTGCTCTGATACCAATTGTAAAACCTAAAATGCTATGATGTATCAATCGGATTCACTTGATGGTGTAGAATCCCAATCAAGTGAATTAGACAAGACGAAATATAGAATAAGAACACAACGGTTAATCTTCAATGCACACTATTATTGAATAGTCGGGTACATAAGATTCTTGATTACACTTGGTTCTCTCTTGTTTCTCTCCAAAACACGTTGTAAGCTTATGACAGCCCCCAAAACATCCCACACTCTTTACAAGGCTCAAATGACACTATTTATACCTACACCTAATAACAAAGGCCCAACCCAAAACCCAAACAAAACAACATTAAGCCCAACCGAAATCACATGTGATTTCGGTCCAAACAACACCGAAACATGGTGTTTTCGGTCCTAGACCGAGAACTCTAATAGCTTATGAAAAGCAAAGTATAAACCACAATTTAGTCCTAACAGTTACACTAAAATGGGGGAGGATTGTTGGTGATTTTAGTATCACCATGTCATTTTATGTAACTAGAACTAACTTGTGGGCTAAGGGGCTACATAATTTGTACTCTAATATATGTACAGATATGTGCGGAGTTCACGCATGTCTAAGATCGAATTAGTAGTCGGTTCGACGACAAGTCGGGGGTTCGGAGGTAGTGCCCCTGGGTCTGGGGTTTCCAAAGGGTCAGCGCCCCTTTGGCGGCGTCTAGGGGCGGCGTCTAGAGGGGTCCAAGGGGCAGAGCCCCTGGTTAGGGTCTCCGAATTTTACATATGGGAATATAGTGGGAAAATCGAATTCTAGAGGGTGATTATGGTAAAACTGACGAAATTCGTCAGTTTTGGAAACCCTAAACCCTCATTAAATTCTAGATTTTCCTGACTTGCTTCCAAAGCAACCCATGACGGCCAACCCTAAGAGGAAAACCCTAAATCTCATTTATTATGTAAACGTCTCTTCTCTTTGAGAAGAGGTACGTAATTTTTAGCTCTCTTTTCTTCAGACGAACATAGAATCCTTCTAGCAATCTGGCTTACGATTTCTATGCCTAGATTCGTAAGTGTCCTCTTGGATTAACCTAGGCTGAATTTCTTGCAACTCAAATATAGGGTAGAAATATTAGTTTGGAAAGTGTTCACACGATCCAAGGGGTATCCAGATCTCCAAATATAAACCCTAATTCCTCCAATATATATATATATATATATATATATATATATATATATATATATATATATATATATATATATATATATATATATATATAGGGCTAGGTTCAAAATATGGATGGACATCTATTTAGCGGACGTATGGACAGTGCTATTCTATGAGATTGACTAAGATAATATGTTGTTTGAGAATATGAATATGTTCAACCTCACATAACTATTGTCATTTCACTAATTAAATCGTCAATAAGGGTATTATAAACTTTTTTGTTTCTCATTCTGTCAAAATGTTGTTAGAATGTGTTATTGATAATCATATTCTATAAAAATGAAAATGAGTGAAAAACGATATGTGAAAACAAAAATGAATAAGAATAATGACAGTACATAATAATGATGATAGGTGTATGAGGTTGAACGTATTCATATTACCAAACGACCTATCCTCTTAGTTATACTAGGATTTTACCCGCCGCGCATTGCAGCGACAATAATGGGTTTAAGTTGAATTTTGACGATTGTATTGATAAAAGTTAGACACTGTAGCATATGTTGGTAAATTAATATAGAAGATCAGTACCACTAAATAACTCAAATTTATATCGTCGAATGAAAATGTATTATATGCGATCGAACATATACTTATGAAATGTACATAAAAATAATCATGAAAACGTACACAAAATTTACAATAAAATGTGAAGAAATTTGAATTTATATCGACACATATATGAAAATAAGCAAGTAAGATTATTTTATTAAGTTAACGTATGGAAATTCAAATAATAAAAACGTATTATATGTGATCGATTGATACGTGGAGATCTATAAAAATAAGCACGAAAATGTAAAAAAAAAAGTTACGTCGAAATGTAGACAAATTCGAATTTATTCCAATACGTACATAAAAAACAAATATATATTTTTTTGATTGACGAACGAAAGTTCTAAATGTACCACTAGATGTTGACAACCTCGAATTTATACCAAGTCATACATTAAAATAAGCGCGTTAAAAATTAGTTTTATTTTTTCAGTTAACGAATAGAAGTTAATAAGGAAAATTAGATTATATAAAGTTCAAAGCCGAATGGGTCAAAGCAACATATTACAAAGTTTAAATTCGAATGGGTGAAGACGCACTTTAAAAAATCTAAAACTAAGGGGAACAAAGTGAAATTTTACAAAGTTGAAGGTGGTAATAATAGGTAAATTATATTATATATACCATAGAAAATAAACGCAAAAACTTAGAAAATAAAAAGGCGAAAATGACAATATACAAAGTACAAAATGGATGGCCAAAAATGACATTTTAAAAATTAGAGAGGTGTAAAACGGCATTTGTTAAAATAATGGTCAATAACAAAAGAAACATTGAAGAAAAACGTTTAAAATAGAAAAGTAAACAAAAGTAAAAGGGATGAAAAACAAAAGAATGAGCCATCGACATTAGTTTTCAGAATAGATATAAGGTAATTTATGAGACATAGAGACTTATTCTTTATAGATCATTTTGGATGTCAACAAAAAATATTTTAAAATGCAAAATAAATTAGAAATGTCGAAAAAAAATTAAAATATAATTTTGTCATTTGTATGCAAAAAAGTAAAAACAATTAGCGTCTTTTATCATTATATTTAATATTTTAACAGAATATTACTCGTATGTTTATGTATATAATATATACCAAATACTTCAAATTTTTAAATTTTCAAAATTTTAAATTTTCAAATACTATTTTTTCTTAGGATATATTAAGTTTTAAAATAGTTTTATTAGTAATTTATGATCCCCGATTAATCTCCGCCAAACCGATTAATTGCTTGACCCCAGTCGACCGCCGAGCTACCGCCGAACGATTTTTATAACCTTGGTATATATATATATATATATATATATATATATATATATATATATATATATATATATATATATAAAGTATTGAGAAATAAAAAAAAAAAAACTCTATCTTCTTTTTTTACTGCTTTGTTTCTTGAAATATTTTTTCAGCTTTTTATTTCATCTTGCTCGCAGATTTTTATTTCTTTTTTTTAGATGAGTTTATAGAAAATATAAAACTGATTAGACCGGTTATGTAGCTTCCTTATCTTGTAGGGATAGGGAAGGTGGTACACATCATTTACTATAATTCATATAATGATGGTACACATCATTTACTCTTTCAACAAAGAACCACTATCCCTATAATTCATACATTATTATGTTTTTTTTGTTCTTTTCAACAAATAACAATTATCATTATTCATGGTGCACCTTTTTGTTGAAATAATCATCTTTGTGCTTTCCAATTATTTCTTTCTCTTTGAGTCTTGCGTTTTGTAAATCAAAAAAATCAATTGGTTACGTTGTAACTTTAAAATATCGACGATATTATATGTTCATTTGTAATATATATATATATATATATATATATATATATATATATATATATATATATATATATAAAGATCAGTGACAAACTTCATTTAAGAAGAACCAACGAACTAACTAATGCCTTAGTATCTTATCTGTAAGATTGACTAAGAAAATATGTTGTTTGATAATATGAATACGTTCAACCTCACATAACTATTGTCATTTCACTAATTAAATCGTCAACAACAGTATTATAAATTTTTTTATGATTCTCATTCTGTCAAAATGTTGTGAGAATTTGTTATTGATAATCGCATTCTATAAAAATGAAAATGAGTGAAAAACGATATGTGAAAACAAAAATGAGTAAGAATAATGAGAGTACATGATAATGATGATAGGTGTATGAGATTGAACGTATTCATATTACCAAACGATATATTCTCTTAGTTATTCTTATAGAATACTATTGTCTATACATCCGTATAATAGATGTTATCTATATTTTATCCTAGTCATATTACCAAACGATATATATATATATATATATATATATATATATATATATATATATATATATATATATATATATATATATAATACTATTGTTCATATTACCAAACGATATAATAGATGTTATCTATAATATATGTTATCTATATTATACATCCGTATAATAGAATACTATATATATATATATATATATATATATATATATATATATATATATATATATATATATCATTACTAGAAAATATGGGGTTTTCCTACGGAAAATAGCTACAGAAAATTTTCGTAGTTAATTAGCTACGTAATGGCTACGGATCGGCTACAGAATGGGACGCCCTAAATTAGTAACAGAATAGCTACGGATGCTAGTCCGTAGCTATTCTGTAGCTAATTAGCTACGGAATAGCTACGGATGTTAATCTGTAGCTATTCCGTAGCTAATTAGCTACGGAATGGCTACGGAAAAGCTATGGATACAAATTCGTAGCTATTCTGTAGCTAATTAGCTACGGAATAACTACGGGCTACCGACGGAAGAAAATAGCTACAAAATAGCTACGAAATAGCGACGGATTTATAATTTCCATTATTATTATTATTACTCCCATTATTATTATTTTTCATTATTCGACTCTTAATTTTTTTTTTTTTGGATAATTTTTCTTACATATTTAAGACACGAACAATTAAAAATCATACTAATAATACTATTAATAATAATATTAATAAACATCATAATAATATATAATAATTGTAACAAATGTGTTTAACACACAAACAAACGATTAAACGAAAAAAAAACTACGTTTGACACATCAATAAGGTGAAATAATCTATGTTTAATTTATAAATAATGAAAAATGATTATAATAAAGGGAAATATGTATATTTGTATGTGTATTTATGTATTTATGTATTTATGTATGTATGTATGTATGTATGTGTATGTACGTGAATGTGGGTGCGGATGTAAAGGTATGTGTGTATGTGTATGTGTGTATATATATGTATGTGTATGTGTGTATTTGAATGTGTATGTGTTTGTTTATATGTATGTGTATGTGTATGCATGTGTGTGTATTTGAATGTATATGTAAGTACATATGTGTATGTGTGTGCATTTGAATGTGTATGTGTATGTGTATGTTTATGTTTACCTATGTGTGTATGTGTCTACATGTATGCGTATCAAAAATCGCAAATATTAATAAGTATTACAATATTAAACCATTAAATGAGTAAGAGATCTCGAAGGTGCATACGACTTTATGAACGATATTAATAGCTATAAGTTGGTGAAAATATAGATAATCATGTATAATAGAGGTGTGAAAAAAACGAAGCGAAAAAAACAACGTTAGGTGCCCAAAAAATCAAAAATAAGAAAATTTTGTAGCTAATCCGTTTCGATTTTTCGGGCACCAAACGTCGTTTTTTTCGCTTCGTTTTTTCACACCTCTATTATACATGATTATCTATATTTTCACCAAATTATAGCTACTAATATCCTTCATAAAGTCGTGTGCACCTTCGGGATCAAGTACTCGTTTCATAGTTTAACAATGTAATGACTATATACTTTTCACCAACTTGTGATGGGTTTATGTTTGTATATGTATATTTATATACATGAATGAGTTGTGGTATATATGTACATGTATATGTGTATGTATACGTGTTTGTGAGTATTTATATGTGAATGTAGATCATAAACATTATAGTTTTAAACCATTAAATGAGTAATGGATCCCGTATGTGCACACGACTTTATAAATGATATTAATATCAATAAGTTGGTGAAAATATAGATAATCATGTATAATAGAGGTATGAAAAAAACGAAGCAGAAAAAACGACGTTTGGTGCCCGAAAAGTTGAAAATAAGAAAAATCTGTAGCTAATTAGCTACGGATTAGCTACAGAGTTTTCTTATTTTCGATGTTTTGGGCACCAAACGTCGTTTTTTCCACTTCGTTTTTTCACACATCTATTATACATGATTATCTATATTTTCACCAACTTATAGCTATTAATATCATTCATAAAGTCGTGTGCACATACGAGATCTATTACTTGTTTAATGGTTTAACACTATAATGCTTATGATCTACATTCACATATAAATACTCACAAACACATATACATACACACATACATGTACACATATACCACAACTCATTCATGTATATAAATGTACATATACAAAAATAAACCCATCACAAGTTGGTGAAAACTATAGTCATTACATTGTTAAACTGTGAAACGAGTACTTGATCCTGAAGGTGTACACGAATTTATGAATGATATTAATAGCTATAAGTTGGTGAAAATATAGATAATCATGTATAATAGAGGTGTGAAAAAAACAAAGTGAAAAAAACGACGTTTGGTGCCCGAGAAATCAAAAATCAAAAAAATTCGTAGCTAATCCGTAGATATTTAGGTACGGATTAGCTACGGAATTCTAACGGAAAGTATATTTCGTAGCTAATCCGTAGCTAATTACCTACGGATTAGCTACGGAATATGCTTTCCGGTTGAATTCCGTAGCTAATCCGTAGCTAATTAGCTACGGATTAGCTATAAATTTTTCTTATTTTCGATTTTTCGGGCACCAAACGTTGTTTTTTCCGCTTCGTTCTTTTCACACCTCTATTATACATGATTATCTATATTTTCACCAACTTATAGCTATTAATATCATTCATAAAGTCGTGTTCACATACGGGATCTATTACTCGTTTAATGGTTTAACACTACTAGGTGTGCACCCGCGCAAAGCGGCAGTGACAACTATTATTGTTTCAACGAATGTTTTTTTTCCTTCAGAAAATGTTATTTGATTGTTTCAATGGCTACAAATTTTGTGGATGATATGTTAGAAAAAAATTCATGCACGACCTTTGGAAAAACATCATGCCCAAACTGAGATAATATAAATCGTTTCTCCACGTTAAGTCCTAAGAAAATGATTAAAAATTAATTATAAAAAAAATCCAAAAAATCAAAGCTTTTTCAGAGAATGTTTTGAAAGTTTCATTTGTGACAAATTATCTTGGACTATTTTCAATAATAATGATGAGGAGGGAAATCATATCTTTTGGAACCATGAGAAATAGAAAGAAAAGGACAAAACAAAAGAAAATGCATTTTTGTCCAATTACTATTAGTCGAATACACACTAAGCATAATTCATCTTGTTTTGTTGTCTACTACTTAACAAACGAGTTCTAAGTAAATTTGTTATCTAGAGGAAGAGGCCACTCGAGATGGTTCGGAAACTGATTTTCAACCTGAAAAAAGAAGCTTTAAAAAAAATACAGACTTAAATGTAACAACGAAGAATAATTATATGTTATGAATAAAAAGATATCAAAGCGAAAAAAGTTTCATTGACACAGATCCTTGTTCTTGAGGAGCTTAAACTGACCAACCCATCAAAAAGTTGGATGGGTGAACAACCCTTAATAGCTCTCCAGTAATACTTTGGAGATGATAATAGATAATATCCATTATTTCAGTCCTCATACGTTTATTAAAAATTCACTTCAAGTTTTCCAGAAAATTCACTAAAGAGAATAGGAGAGGCCCACCATATACAAATTTGACATATACACAAATATATAGAAAATCAAGAATATAAATGCACAATTTTTTTCATGTCAAAACTTTACCAAATACATAGATATATAGAAAATCAAGAATAAAAAGAATGCATAGTCATGATAGAAACAATTAATAGAAAATCAGGTATACAGAGGCCCACAATTATGTGATAATCACACCACTAAAACCAAAAACATCTTTGGAAACCCAAAAGAATTCTTGCGTATAAACTGTTGATATGAAACATGAATAAAGAAAGAAAAATAAACTAAAAGATTAAAACCGAAGCTGAAATATGTTAATAAAACGTAGAGTCGTGAACTCTAGTGACTAAAGTGAAAGTAATGTGAAACAATAGCATATCTCATATTTTTTACTTTTTAGTATAACTTTCTATCTACGTTAAAAAAGAAACGGAATTTAATTGATATTTTATTCCTTAAATATTTTCAGTGATTATTTTTTACCACAATTAGTTTTTGTTCATAGAAATATAGTGGTTTGCGCAAAACAAATTTGTACATTAAGTTTTCAAACATGTACCTCTTAAATTTCAAGAAAAGTTCAATATGCTTTATAATATAGTTAAGATAATGCTTATGATCTACATTCACATATAAATACTCACAAACATGTACCTCTTTCCGTTAGAATTCCGTAGCTAATCCGTAGCTAATTAGCTACGAATTTTTCTTATTTTCGATTTTTCGGGCACCAAACGTCGTTTTTTCCTCTTCATTCATAAAGTCGTGTGCACATACGAGATCTATTAATCGTTTAATGGTTTAACACTATAATGCTTATGATCTACATTCACATATAAATACTCACAAACACGTATACATACACACATACACGTACACATATACCACAACTCATTCATGTATATAAATATACATATATAAAAATAAACTCATCACAAATTGGTGAAAAATATAGTTATTACATTGTTAAACTGTGAAAAAAGTATTTGATCCGGAAGGTGCACACGACTTTATGAATGATATTAATAGCTATAAGTTGGTGAAAATATAGATAATCATGTATAATATAGGTGTGAAAAAAACAAAGCGAAAAAAAAACGAAGTTTGGTGGTGGTGGTTAGAAAAATTCATGTCATGTTGTAAATTGTCATCCCGATTCACATATAATAATAACTAGAAAGGTATCCCTTGCTTCTCAAGGGGCAGAATGTGTTTGTCAAGTACTTATAACGTGCAAAGAAAAAAAACATTTTATTATGAGTTAGCCATTATTATGTTTTATGTAGTGGATAGAAGTGGGTACAATTGTTTCTCATCCCATTTTCAAAAAAAATTGTCATCCAACAAATGAGGTTTTGTTCACTCATTTCTAAGTGGTGTTTGACTTGGAATTTATATATTTATTTATCTTTTATTAACAATCAAAATAATTCTTTTACTTATATCTTATAATATTAACTTCCAAATTTCATCAGTTTAATACCACTTCCCTCCTTCTGCAAATAAAAACAAAACAAATTAAAAAAAAACATATCTAAAAAAGGACAGGATATAGTCAGATGAAGATGAGATACAATAAATAAAATAAAAACAGGTGAAGATTGAAACGAAAATAAAACCCAAATAACTTCAGGGTAATAGCAATATTAATACACAATTGGTCTAGATCACCATGGTTGCATCTTTGTTTTGCCTCCTTTTGTCACCATGGTTGCATGAATCAAAGCATACGACATGTGTTATATTTTCTTGTCAGTGTGGTCGTAGGGGAATGAAGGTTGACCGAAATGGTTATATATATATATATATATATATATATATATATATATATATATATATATATAGAACACCAAAAGAACACAGATGTTTATGCGATAGACAAAAAACAAAAGACCAGCCGTCTTCACCTTCGAATTCAGGTCAGTAAAATCCACTTACTCATCTAATATTACAAACAAACAAAGGAAGCAGAAAATTTTAATGCATGAAATAGCAATGTACTTTTGTTTATAAGTTTACGACAACGTCTTACTTTCTCCACTCCTTTAGCAAATACGTGCAGAAAGAAAAGAAGATAAACTAAAAAATTTAACCTAAAAATACTTTAAAACCCATTGAATGTTCAGAGGAATAGTAAATTTCTTTATTAGGAAGAAGAAATAGCGACGTACTTTTTATAAACAACCAAAAAAACGCAAATTTTGCCACCCATAAAATAGCAACGTTCATTCATAGTCTTCAACGCGTACTTCACTGCAATTTAAAAGTGTGTATATATCAGGGGATTGTCTGAATGCAATTTGTAGACTGTTTTCATTTGTAACATTAGGGTGTAAATCAGGTTATGTCATGTTTTTCCTTTCTATGAAGAAATAAAGAAAATGATGAAGACATAGACATTTCCTTTGGTCCTTTTTATAGTAAGAGAGAGGAAGGGTATATTAGTCATTTTCTGGGAAGGGTATATTAGTCATTTACTGTTGGATGGGACCTCAATTTTCTGTGTTGCATCAACAGATTCAGCCATCTTGTGGCATTTAGAGTTTTTTAGGATGTAGCATAAATGAAATAAAGTGAGTGGTATGAAGAAAACACAGCCAAAATGACACAAAAATAATGAATATGACTGTCATTATTGATGAAGTCGACGACGAGAACCCCAACTCCATATTCTGGCGCGCGCCTCCGACGTCGATCCTAGAGACCTTCCACCACCTCCGGCGCTTCGTTCGTCACCATCTCCGGCTAGCGCCACCATCTCCGGCTTTCTTGTCTTCGACTGTCGCACACAAAGGTAAGTCTAAATCTGAAATCGTTTTTTTATGGCTGGAGTCGACGAATGCGCCCTAATAGTTTAACTCGTCTCATAGAAACCGCGCATCTACTCAAAATCGCAGCACACCCCTGACCTCCCATCTTCGGCACTCCCGTTCGTCACCGTCTCCGGTTGTTGATAGCGATTTCGGGGCTGTGGAGGCTGGGAAAACACGAAGTAACAGCCCAATCATTCTGATTTTCAGCTTATGGACACAAGATGTGAAGGTAATTCTATAAGTATTGATTGTTTCCCAATTTTCACAAATATTTAACATATTATGATATAGTTCTCTCTTGTGTTTGTTGCTTCAGTTTTTAGAAGTTACATACCATTCAATTGATTACTCTTACGAAGAATGATTGTGTTGGTCATAAACCTTCTATTCATTGTAGTCTATTTAATTCACATCATGTAATCTAAATTTCTGAACAAAATTGTAGTTTTTTTTGTGAAACTTTATGTATAAGCTAGATAAACCGTGGCAAAACATTGTTTCACCATGTAGGCTGTAGAAGCAAGAAGAAGCAGGGCCAGGGAGCAGAAGCTTGCAGTTTCTAAGAATTATCATATCCTAACAACAATAGATGAGATACACAAAGCTCAAAAAAGAGAACAGATCTTTGCAGAGCAAGACATTATGGTGGAGAAAACAAAAGAAAAAAGAAACACACTCGAGTCTTTTATCTATGACACTCGTAGCAAGGTAAATTTTTACACTTGATTTAGTAATTCATTAAAGTTATTTGTGTTGTTTAACTTTTGATTATATATATTGCTTACAATCCGATACAATATTTGTACTTTAGCTTTTTAGTTTCTATCGGAACATTGCAACAGATTCAGAGGTAGAGATCATCTCTAAAAGTCTGCAAAAAACTGAAGAGTGGCTATATGAAGATGGTGATGATAAATGTACACAAGTTTATATCGGAAAGCTTGAGCATCTTCAAAAGGTGTTAAAAGTATATGATAATTTTAAACTAATATTTTCCTTCCGAAATAGCTTGCTTACATCTAATTATGTATTCTTGTGTAGTTTTAGACCCAATTGAAAATAGATACATGGATGAAAAGGTTAGAAAAGAAGCAACAAGAGCTCTGCAAACTTGTATACAAAAAAGTCATTTGACTGTAGATTTACTACCTCCTAGTAAGAAAGAAGAGGTATTATGTTAGCTCTCTTGATCATACCCTACTACTTAGGCTTCATTTGCTCAGATAAGAGATTGAGAGCATGTCTCTGGCCCATTCTATTTTGTTGAGTTTTAATTTCCTATTGTATTATTATACTTGTATATATTTTTTTCTTTTCACTGCATTGGTCCACAGATAAGTGGAGAAAGAATTCAAAAATTGCTTAACCCCGTGCTCCCCCCAATAATCCACCTCAGGACAATTGATAAGTATTTTGGAACAATTGAATTTGTAAACATTTGATATTGTTTGTTTTTAGTGCTTACTTTTGTATGATATTTTGAAAAATGGAATGGAATGTGTCAAACTTGGTATTTAGGGATGTTTTTTGGTGTATTTTATATGGTATTTGGGACAAATGTGAATTGAATGTGGTATTTGACAGAAAATTGGAAAATTTTAAATTTTTAGTTTTTTTTTAAATAAAACGAAGTTAGCTACGGATCTTCGTAGCTATTTAGTTCCGTAGCTATCCACTTCCGTAGCTATTCCGTAGCTATTTGGATCCGTAGCTATTCTGTCGCTATTTAGTTTTGTAGCTATTCCGTAGCTATCCATTTCTGTAGCTATTTTGTACGAAATACGTAGCTATATATTTCCGTAGCTATGGTAGCTATGGAAAATTCCATAGCTATTCCGTAGCGATTCCGTAGTTAATCCATAGCTATAATTTAGCCACGGGCGATTATGCTACAAAAATTTTTCCGTAGCAATTCCATAACTATCTGTTTATAGCTACGGAATAGCTACGGATTGTGCTGTAGCTATTACACCAGTTTTCTGGTATATATATATATATATATATATATATATATATATATATATATATATATATATATATTCAAATGAGACAAGGTAGTTTATGAGACATAAAGACTTATTCTTTGTGGATCATTTCGGGTGTGAACTAAAAATATTTTAAAATGAAAAATAAACCGGAAATATCGAAAAAAATTAAAATATTATTTTGATCATTTGTATCCAAAAAAAGTAAAAACAATTAATGGCTTTTATCATTACATGTATATATGTAAAAAGTATTGAGAAAAAAAAAAAAAAAAAAAAAAACTCTACTTTTTTTTACTGCTTTTTTTCTTGAAATATATTTTTTAGCTTTTTTCTTCATCTTCCTTGCAGATTTTTATTTCTTTATTTTTTAATGGGTTTATAGAAAATATAAAAACTGATTAGATTGGTTATGCAGCTTCCTTATCTTGTAGGGATAGGGGAGGTGATACACATCTTTTACTCTTTCAACAAAGATCACTATCCCTATAATTCATACCTTATATGTTTTTTTTGTTCTTTTCAACAAATAACAATTATCATTATATATATGTTAATTACCAAAGTTGGTATGTGAGGAGTTTTACTATTCATTTCAACTTTTCATTCGTAGCCGTTTGATTTTCCTTTTGCTTCTCAATTCTTTCTTCTTTCTTTTTCTTAACCAACGGTTCTACTCACTTCCTTTGTTTTTACTAATGTCAGATCAAAACCAACTAAGTCGATATCAAATTACAACTCTTACAAAATATAATATAAGTTCTAAAATAAACATTTTCTTAAAAATAACAAATTTGCTTCTGGTAATAAAAGATTCTTACATTTACATTTTCTACCCTAAAATAATTTTGATTAAACACATTTTATCTTTCGGAATTTTAAACTTAAATTATTGGTAATTTTAAGTTGCGTTTTTGGTTCCTTACATAATTGTTTTTATAGTTTTCATTTTTACTAATAATATGTTTTTATTTAAAGGTTAGTTAATACGTTTAAAATACATTTTTAAATTTTATTTTGTATGCCTCATCCATACATAATTGTTTGCTTTTAAACCTTATTTTATATTTTTATGATTCACTTTGAAAAGAAGTTCTCCGCCGCAATACGCAGAAATTTCTCCGAAAAACCTTATCCATGTTGAATTGCGTTTTTAACATACTAGGTTTCCGCAGCATCGCGCGGACGGTCCAAACCTAGTTATTCATTATGCACCTTTTTTTTGAAATAATCATCTTTGTGCTTTCTATTTATTTCTTTGTCTTTTGAGTCTTATGTTTTGTAAATAAAAAACTCAAATGGTTACGTTGTAACTTTAAAATATCGACGATATTATATATATATATATATATATATATATATATATATATATATATATATATATATATATATATATATATTATCTTATAAAGAAATCTAACTATTTCCAAAAATAGATTCAATATAATAATAATATTTTTTAAGACGTTCAAGTCTCTAAGCTTAAAGTACAACAAATCTCCAATATAATAATATTATTTTTAAATCGTGTATTTGTATTAGCTAAACTCTTATCTCTTAAACAAATATTCTGCAGATTGAATCGGTCACATTGAACCAGTATTCCCTCACTTTCAGCATATTCAAATAAAAAATATGTTAGATTCATTGATGATGTAGCTTAAACCTCGTTTTCTCCTAGACGACACCTCCAAAATCAACTTTAATTCTTCTCTTTTCTTCATCCACTTTTGCTATTGGCCTCCGAGCACCACACACATACACACGTATAAAAATCCTTCAGTGTCGTCGCTTCCGACGAAAACAACCAGCACGATTTCTATTCCGATTCAGTAAATTAATCGATTCTTTGTGTGTTTATTATAAAATAGGAGATATTTTGGTATTCCGGATGAAAACCCTAAATCTAGGACTTTGCCGATTCGTAGGTATTTGCTCTGTTTATGAGATTGTTTTCCTTTCTTGCTCTCAATGTTTGTCTTCAAATTTCAGAATTGATTGATGAGCTCACACAAATTTAATTGATGGATGAGCGCTTCTAGGTTCATAAAGTGCATCACTATCGGCGATGGGGCTGTTGGAAAGACATGTCTCTTAATTTCTTACACCAGCAATTCTTTTCATACGATGATTATTTCATTTAAATTCTTCACAATTTCTCTTCTTATTCAATTTTACGAAAGACATTTCATTCGATTTTCCTGTTTATCCCTAATCTCAACCTATCTTATTCATTTCTTCACAATTTCCTTTTTGTCCCCATTGTCGAACTTCGTTTATACGCTTTTCAGTTCATTTCTGCATAATTTCTTGTAGAGATGGGAGGAAGAATTGGTATAATGATCATATTCTTAATGGAATTTTGCTTATAAAGAAGATTGAAATATATCTATTTGTTTCCATTGTGTTCCAAATATGATTATCTGCCAATTGTATTTGATAATTTCAGTGCCAATGTCGTTGTTAATGGCAGTACTGTCAATCTAGGCTTGTGGGACACTGTTGGTAACCTTCTGAAACACCATTAATCATTTCTATGTTCTTGAACTTCAAGGGTGATATAGACATTTCATCGAACAGGATAGGAAGATTATAACAAATTAAGATCATTGAGTTATCGTGGTGTTGATGTCTTCATTCTTGCATTTTGTCTCATTAGCAAAGCTAGCTATGAAAACATCTCCAAGAAGGTGAAATCTCTCATGGTCAATTTTACCATTTCACCCTTAAAATACTTTACATTATCTACTGACTGAATATATCTTTTTTTTTATTCTATTCTCAGTGGATTTCAGAATTAAAACATTATGCCCCTGAAGTCCCAATTGTCCTTGTTGGGACCAAAATTGGTTAGTTGGGACCAACATTATGTATTCGTTATATAATGTTATAAATTGGTTAGTTATAAATGACCAAGATACCCTTACATGTTGGTGGAGCAAATATCAAGAGGTGAAAAACCTGAAAGATCAAGGTATACATCTAACCCTGTTATCAGAATCATTTTTTTTCTGTATTTTTAGTTTATTGTAGTATAACTCGTTGTAAGATGATTTGCCATTGTTTTTACTGTAATGTTTTGATTGACCGTTATGGTGGGCCAAAAAATTGATCGATGGATTTTTTTCATATCTAAAAGTGAATTATATTACAGTGATTATGGTTCGGGGTATTTAAGCCTATCTGTCAAAGAATTTTGTTAACTCTATATAAACAAAATAAACTAAATTGTTCTGCATTACATGATTGTTTGGTATTCTATTTTTTTGCAAAAAGGTAGCCTTTATTTAATTTTATTTTTGTTTGTGCAATGTTGTATTAGGTGGAAATTAAAGCAGGTTGAAATACAAGCTTCACCTTGAAATTAAAAGCTTGAACTCACAATCAAAACATTGTTTATAAATTTTGGTGACATTTGACGCCAAACGATTTTCATAATTTGCACAAGTCAGATATTTAACATATAAAATAATAAAAAAGTAAAATATAAAGCTTATGAATTTAATAAATAAATAAAAATATATGTTATATTATTTAATAACCATATTATATCTATATGTTTACCTTTAACAATGTGATAAAATAATTTCAATAAAAATTTCAAATAGAAACTGGCTTAATATATTGAGTTAACTATTCTTTTTTGTCGTCTTGCATTTCATATTATTTGGGAGAAGCATTGTTTCCATATAAAAAGTAATTGTTGAAACAAATACACTCGCCAAAAAAGCTATTATAGGAAAGGAAACAATTCGTTGCGCAAAACCAATTTGAAATATAACATGTTTCCGAGAACTAATCAACGAAAGAAACTAATTGCCGAATGAAGCTATTTCTCGCCGTAGCTTTGCGCGGGTATATGGCTAGTATATATATATATATATATATATATATATATATATATATATATATATATATGTGTGTGTGTGTGTGTGTGTGTGTGATCAGTGACGAACTCCATTAAAGGAGAAACCAACGAACTAACTAATAACCTTAGTATCTTATTTAACTAAATTAGGATAAAACGAAATTGAACTCGATGGGAGATTTGAATCGATCAGTTAAATGGATGTTGTTTTTAGTTAATAGTACCTCAAATGACAACAAATTAAATGTGAATTCAATGCATCTATCAAATGCATAGTCAATCGCAGTTCAAAATTAAGATAAAAGGAACTGAATTCGATGAGAAATTTGATTCAAACAGATTAATAACTGTTGATTTTGTGATAAATCAAATTTAAACTATATAAATATATATGTAATTAGATTATATAATTATAATAAAGTGATTATTTCAAGGATTAATGAGCTGATTAGTAGAGAGTTATGAGGTTTAATGTCCAAAACCGTCACCTTCATTGGGGAAGTAAATTTTGAGCAAATGAAGGGGTTTCATCAGTTATAAACTTAGGCATTATATATAGCTTGAGAAATCGAGTGAAAACCCCATTGGAATTACAAAAAAACGGTGAAGAAACGAATGAGAAATCAAAGCTAAAAGTTCTTAAAAATTTCGGAGCTTTCTAGAAAATTAAGGGTGCGAGTAGCGTGGAAAGATATGGTTAAGACCAAATGAGAAGTTTGCCAAGGTGAGTTTTTCGTGTTCTGTGGTTGCTCGCACATAAATGTTTGTCATGTGCTTTATATGTGTTTTTTCAATTATTTATTCACAGTATATTTTATGATAAGTATGGTTGTATGCAAATGTTATTTTGAGTTGTTTATCTATTGTGCATTTTTTTGTGACATGTTTAGTGGGAACGGGTGGGGTGTTTTATCTTCGTAAGCATGGCGGATGTGTGTGATCGGGAGGGGGGGGGGGGAATGGGAATTGAGAATTATACTCATTTCCTTGGATATTAAAAATACTTGAGTACAATGGATGATGAGTTATCTCAAGGAGAAGGGAAATGAACCTTTGGTTCTTTCTCTGGATAAATAATCATTCCCCTAAATATTTTCATCGGATTATATGTTTTGTTATATGATTTATTGAACGTATATGATAAAAATATTTGTTTTTTTAAGTGATAAATATGTATGTGCAACACGAACTCACTAGGCCCTAGGCTTACCTATTTAGAAACTTTAAATGTGCGCAATCGAGGAAACTATTTAACTAGTGACAGTGGAAAGGACAAGGAGGAGGATTAATCAAGAATGCAACAAGGGAATTCCGCGAAGACGTAACACCTGAAGCTCTTCGGTTGAAGACTTTATTTTATTTTATTTTACTTCCGTTGTAGCTTAGTCTATAAGTAAGTTCATAATTGATCTTGGGAGATGTTGGAACGATTATTTGTTATATAATCTATATGTGAAAATTAGGGTGTTACAAGTTGGTATTAGAACGGGGTTTAAGCATATTAGGTGTTTGTATAAACACTTAAGCTTAGACAGAAGGAACGAGAGGTAATCAAACGACTAAATTAGACTTCATCTCGCTTGTAGGTATCATGTCTTCAAGGAGATCTGGAAGATTTGATAGGGTCACCCTAGAGGAAGAACACATCCCAGTTGGAGCTTATGTTAGAGCACCTGGAGATGTACTAGAAATTCTATTGGTCCCTAATATGAGTCGTGGGCGTGGCTAAGGAAGAGGAGGATGCAAGGGTAAAGGAATAGGGCGAGGAGCTGTAACTGAAGAGTTTTGAGCATTCTAACATTCCTAAGGTGTACATGCAACCCTAGAAACCTTGGATCTATGTTTTACTAAGATACATGCAAAATCTGTTTTCCAAGGTTCTTAACCTATCTAGCATAGCATGGGGAACTTTAAACATAAATGCTAGAAGAAGAACATATATTTTTTGATGTTTGGATTGCTTGAGAACCTTGTGAGCCTAGCACCTCAAGTGTGATGCCTCAAATGTCTCACACAACACCACAACACTTGGAATAACCTTGAGAGAAGTTCACTAACACCTCAAAATCAACTAGCCCTCTTTTTAGCTTATACAAGTACCGATTTTGCTAGTGTAGGGGTCTTTATATAGTTGTGGCACAAGTAGGGTTACACCATGTAAACCCTAATTGTCATGGCTTTCCGTATTCCATGATCCATGGGTTTGTAACCTCCATGGAGCATCCATGGAGCACCTTATGGATTTAGCCCAATCCAATACAAACCATGGATCATTAGCCCACTATACAAGAATAGATGATTTACACAATCAACCCCATATATTTAATTAGTCTCCTGTTTGATCACTTAATTAATTCCAAATTAATTCTTGATGAATACTAATTAAATAATATTATTAATATATTAGAACTTATAATATATTAATAATCCTTAAGTGTCCTTTCTCTCATTTAGTCTATCCAAGTGTTGCAATGCCATGCAACCCAAATGAACCATGCTTAACTAAGTCAAGTACATTCCAGGAATAGTTATGAACTTAGACACCTAATCCAACAGTCTCCCACTTGGATAAGTCTAATAACTATAACTGCAAGAATGACTTCAAGAACCGATCAGCAATCGTAGCTCTTTCAAGGTCTCGCGGAACTAAGATGATGATGATACGCCATTTAAGATAAGTGATCATATAATCCTCTGTTCTAGATATCAACCGGACAAATACATGGAACAATGTCTTACTTATTGTCCAGCAGTTTGATTCCCGATTTCCGATTTGTTTGACATAGAACTTAATTGAACACATCAACTTAGTTCTGACCGGGCCCGATACATGGGTCAACACAAAATCATCGAGGGGCCCAGGTATCGCTTCTAATCCAAGAAGAAACAGATAAACTTCGACTCATATGCTTGTTATACTACTTGTTGAATCATACACAAATGCACGTTTTATAACATCGAGTTACCAATGCGTTTTCGTACAATCAATGTATAACCAACTCATAGGCAACAAGTCATATCTCTAGGTTTGAAGACTTATATGATATTACCGTCTCACGATCACTTGAGATAAATTCCATGAAGTGATACCAGTGAGCGTGGGTTGAATCCAAGACTCAGAACTTATGAGCACTCATGAGTGTTGTAGCAACTCTTGCTATATCCAATACCCCAAATATCTACAAGTCAACTCATGACAGTCTTGATTCATATCTACTTCCAACATATGACCGACTGTGGATAGTTTGAATAACTTAGTCATTCGGAAAAAAATGACTTCGTTATTCTGGAAGTCAAAACATGCAAAGTGAAACACAAGAATAATCGAATCAAATATGGTCTCAGAACTTATGAATATAAATAGAACATCTTTTATTTATCACCATATTGATTACACATTATTCATTGCATACTGTTTCAAACTATCAACTTTATACTTGAATTAAAACAATAGTTGTCCCATGCTCCAAGCATGTACACTATGGTTTTTTCCTAAACACTAGTCATGCCATACACCAAGTATGCACACTATCTTTTTCCAAACATTAGTTATGCCATACACCAAGTATGCACACTAAGTTTGTCTATGATCTTTACTCTGTGAAATAGATCGATTGAACATAATTCTAATGATACTCATTTCACAATCCCAAATCCTTACCGCAAATGCACAAATTCCAAATTCCTGCCATTTACCTAAATCTGTTAGATTCTAAACTTATATGCATTGATCCTCTTGTAATGATTATGCACAAAGTCACAAAGACTAGTCAACAGACATTACAGAGTATTCCAATGGAGATCAACTTCATGGAAACGAAGTCTCATATTCAAAGTACATTGCTTTGAACATCCTTATTGCATTAAGTTTCCTAATCTTACACAGATTTAATGAATAACTTCCACCTATGGAACATTTCCATATTCCCATTTTGATTATCACTCCTGAACAAGAGTTGCCTCTTTTCAGAATTTGTCAATATGGTCCTTCCAAAATTAACACTATACTTCCAACTGTCCCTGAGCAACCAATCTTTGGTAAACCTTAGATTGTTCTCGACAATTGCTTAATCAAATTAGTCATATCTAGTTCTAGTACTTTTTCCCTCTTAATGCTGTAGGCATTTGGAAAAATTTAGAACAGATGAATATTATAGCACATGCAACCGATCCTATATCCGAAGCATATGGGACACGATTCATGATGTCTCACATAAAGACATGATATTGGACCAGTCTTTTGCTATAATATTTCTATTTCTATTTGCCAAGTTCTCATAATTCAGATTATGAAAAGGGATGCCGCAATCATAATCGAATTTTAGAACGCAAATAATGGACCCATATATAGAATTTCCTTATGTTGAGCCATTCCAACATAAAATTCATATATATATCATTGGCTAAAGATGATTAAAACCTCAATCTAAGCTTTTAGAATTGAAATGAAGTATAATTTCCTCTCCCTTAATTATAGAAAAACAACTTTTTCCTAATTGAACTTTTGTTTTTCTATAATTAATATTGTTAACTTGCAACACTCATCATAATTATCATGCTCCCACTAACATGAGAATTATCAGCATAATACTTATGCTCCCACTAGCTTTGACATGTACTCAGAAATCAGCTGGACTTTTAGAAATCAATACTTTATTGACTTTCTTACCAAAGTTCAGACTTCTGATACAAAATGCTTTGATAAAACTTTATCAAAATCATACACCTTTCCTTAGATAGCACACATGTGTGTCTGAACAATTTCAGAACTATGAAAATGGATGTCGTAATCATAGTCTCAATTGTTTAGACCTATTATCACCATTTAAGGGTAAAAACGTAAAAAAAAACTGTAAACCTAAGGGTAAAAACGTAAAAAAACTGTAAACTTAAGAGTTTTTTGCGAAGTTAATATGATGGTAACCTATTATCACCGGTAAAAGGGTAAAACCGAACATTTTTTGGAAAATGTTAGGGTAAAAACGGACATAAAATTCAAGTTTGGGCAAAACCGACAAAACTAGGGGTGGAATTGGTACGGTACCAATTCGTTTTTCCTTAAACCATGTACCGTACCAATTATAATTGGTATAAAAAATTTGCTACCGGTAACGTACCAAGTATACTTGGTACCAATATATTTGGCTACCAACAAGTTTGGTTGGTACAAATTGGTAATGGTATATACCGACTTCTTTTTATAGTCTGTTGTAAGATTTTAAAATAAGCAAATACATCGGGTAATTTAGACGTTTAGTAAAGAAGTTATGTAGTTCTTTTAATTTACAAAAGATTCTATTGAAAGTAACGTTAAAGTAATGTTTTAATTTTGTTCTTTAACATTATAATGACTATTGACTAATGCGACCAAATAACTTATATATCGTTTTTTAAAAATATAAACACTAAACATAATTAACAATTGAAATTTAAGATTTCGTTTATATATATATATATATATATGAATTGGTTGGTACGGTATTACCATGGTATTCAAAATTTTGTACCATTACCGTACCAATATTGTTCAATTGGTACGGTACTACCAACCAAATA
Source organism: Lactuca virosa (assembly GCF_052849685.1). Taxonomy (NCBI): domain Eukaryota; kingdom Viridiplantae; phylum Streptophyta; class Magnoliopsida; order Asterales; family Asteraceae; genus Lactuca; species Lactuca virosa. Next base: position 124,161,628 of record NC_136430.1, on the reverse strand, counting down.
TGTTGGCTACCAACTTTCTTGGTTCGGTTGGTAACATGTTGGTTGGTTTTCCGTGGTACAATTTTAACAGTCCTAGACAAAACCCTGAAAAATTGAGGGTTTTTATGACATTAGCCTTTTTTTTTCATATTATACGTATTCATACAGAAAAATCATATTTATATACGAAAAAAATTTAATTAAATATTGTATTTACATTTTTTAATGTTATATATATATATATATATATATATATATATATATATATATATATATATATATATGTGTGTGTGTGTGTGTGTACGGTTTTTTTCTTGGATAAACCATTTAAGATGTAAAAAAACAAATTAATATGTTTTTAGAACTACAAATACGTATTTTTATGTATTTAAAAATATACATATCAATAAAAAAAACTTGTTCAATCATAAACATGTTTATATAAGTATATACATATATTTTTAGAAGTGCAAATATGTATTTTGATATATGTTTTTTTAAGTATAAATATATTTTTAGAAGTATAGATACATATTAATATATAAAAATGTAAAAATATGTATTTATACTTCTAAAAACTATATCTATAAAACACGTATTCTTAATTCTAAAAATATTATTTATATTTTTAAATGGTATAACCTTGCAAAAACATACACACACACAAACATATATATATATATATATATATATATATATATATATATATATATATATATATATATATATATAACATTAAAAATATATATAAATACAATATTTAATTAAACATTTTTTCGTATATAAATACAATTTTTCTGCATTATTACGTATATTATGAAAAAAAATATATTTAGGGTAAAAGTGTAAAAAAAAGTTATAAACTTAAGGGTAAAAATGCAAAAAAATGGTAAACTTAAGGGTTTTTTTGCGAATTTAATATAATGGTAACCTGGAAAACCTGTTATCACCGACATGGTAAAACCGAACATTTTTTCGAATGTTAGGGTAAAAACGGACATAAAATTCAACTTTGGGCAAAACCCTGAAAACTTGAGGGTTTTTATGACATTAACCCTAGAAAAAAACCCTAAAATTATCCACCACAACATGTTCATTTTCAATTGTGTTTCATTCCAAGTTCATAAATAAATGAACGTATGCTGACATTACAGCAACTTTATATTTTCAACTGATGAAAATAGTATACATTTACAATTATAAACATAATTTATACATAGGGAGATAGAGAAAAATTCATACAATAATATGAATATATTGTTCGTATACGAACATATGTTAATCTTTATTGTAATAAATAAATAGTTTTAATCTACTTGTGCCAAGTGTCACTCTAATACAAGTCCTCATTAATATTATGTCATTTGTCATGTGGATATATTATGCAACTCATTTCAAAATTCAAATTTACATTTTCTAATTATATGTTAAATTTGAAGTTATAATAACTTTAAAATTTTGATCTTTCTCTTAATTAATAATTTACTTAAGATGATTTATATAAAAAAAATGATTAATAATTATAAATTTTTATTATAAAAGTTTAATTAATTTTTTAACCGTGGTTCCCACGGGTTATAAACTAGTATATGAATATAAATATAGTAAAGTCTTCTTTGTCTTTTACTCATTCAAATCATCCCCTTGTCGGTAATTTCCTAAATCATAACAGAATTATGAACAAATTATACCCAAACTTTGTTACCAAATGTTAAAGCACTAGCATAAATAAAATAGAAATTGAATTGAGGCATATATAATACAAAACATTGATCATTTATTCGCATGAAAAAATATAGAAAACATAAGAACAAAACTTGAGCAGATTCATATAAATATGAACATATGTTCATATATGAACATAGCCAAACATAGAAGATAGAACAAGAATAACTGTTGTGAATATGAACTTAGGTGATTTTTAATCTGATTGAGAGAAAGAGCAGAATATATTCATAAAGGAACATACGTTAATAGATGATCATAAGTTCATGTTTACCTGAGAAAAATTAACAGGGGTCAAAATAACATTATCATCCTGTTGAGAAATGGACTTCTCACTTTTATTAACCACCTGAATCTCAGACCCAACTATATCGAGCATTACCTAGAAGTAAAAAAACTATTTAAGTTCTTACACAAACTTTGATTATCTTGTAGTTATTCATATAAAATGATTAAGATTAACTGAAGTAGGTTAAAGCCATAGAAACTCTAGCAGTAAACCATTCACCAACTCCAAACATCTAAACCATAAATCAAAAAGCATGTTATATCTCAAAAGAAATCCATAGATGTTACTAGTAAAGAAGACATATATGTTAATATTATAAGCTAAACTTAACCACAAGTACAAATGAATCAACCAAACCAAAGGTAGAAACAAATGACATTAATATAGGTTAAATTCAGCACGAAATTTAACAAGGACTATCTAGATTTTCTTAATTTTGAACTCCACCAAAAATATAGGTTCACTGGCCATAAGTATCTGTAATGAAATTATGAGGAACGAGGAACGGAACAAATCGATACCTGATAAGATAATTTGAGACAGTTGAGAGAAGCAGCGACAGAAGAGGACGAAGACATGAAGTGGACTAAGCGGGATAAAGGTCTGAATTAGTAGGTTGAGAAAGTAAAAGGAGGCGATTAGTGACAGAGTGGCGGAGTCACCGAAAAAAGCCATTGACAAAGAAGACAAAAACAAACAGTTAGTCGATATTGAAATTGGATGCGATCATTTCTCCTTCGTAATCGGGCACAGAAGATTGGAGTCGCAAGGGCTGAAGATCGATGTCGGAGTCGCAACGGTTGAATGTTTTTGGACGAGGAACGAACAAGAACACGATCCCTAAGTTGAATCGAAATCAGATTGAAACGAATTGAAAAGCGATTTTAGATCAATCTGAAAGACGTGGTGGTCCGATTTACGATCTGACTAGTAACTGTCGTGGTCCGATCACCACTGCCGTGCGACCAGGGCCTACCGGTGACCAGAACGCCGCTGATTTCTCATCCTGCATCCATGGCTACTGCCTCTGTACCTTTTCCCGCTGCTTCTTATCTTTTAGGAGGTTCGGGTACAACGCACACAAGGGAGGGGAATTTCCCCCGGTTGCACATCCATGTACGCCATCATTAGTGGGGATGGCAGTGGTCGATTCCGGCAACCGCCGTGGAGTCGAAATTGAGTGGAGCAGGGATGAGCATGTGGACTGGACCATACCCGACCGTTTCTTTTGACCCCCTGCGGGTTCTCTCTTCTAGGATTCCATCAAAACCGGTCCCATTTTTTTTTCCCGGTTCAGTCCAATTATGACAGGGTTTAAAACTGGTTGGACCTGATTTTAAAAAAAAAATCGATTTTATTTTCTACTTATCTTTTGGTTTTGACGGTTTAAACTATAGATATTATTACTTTTTGAGTCTAAGTTTATAATATTTATTTGAGTTTATACTTCAATTGCATGACATTACTGATCATAACATTTGTACATTTGTGGTTTTTACTTGTTCAAATTACTACAGTTAGTCATTAAAAGGATGGATTTAAAGAGTATCTATCTATATATGCTATTGTTTTAGTAGATATCTCATATTTTTATAATAGTCGTTGTGGCTTTTATTTTAGCTGACCATTGGTCTTGTTTTGAGTCCATCAATTTTGTTAAATCTGTTTTCAAATCCTGTGGTTAAATACTATGAATAAGTTAAGATCGTAATTAATTTAAGGACAAAATGTCAAACATTTGCACAAGAAAGCATCAAGCATGCAATGACTGGAGTTATGTCTTACAAAATAAAAGATATTTATATTACAGTAGGACCAAATCTTAATACAATAATTATATGAGAAAATTACAAAACAAAACAAAATTATTAATGACTTTGCCATTTTTAGCCGGTCCGGACCAAAAGCCGGTCCGGTCCAGTTCGGTCCAAAAGTCGGTCCGTCCGGTCCAAATGCTCACCCCTAAAATGGAGGGAGATCAGAGAATTAAATATTATCATTACGATGAAGGAGTAAATGCGAAGCATCTAATTTCCGATTATGCCCTTGACAATATATAATTCTATGAGCATAGGTGTATAATCGTATCGTGTACCTCTTAATATAACCTTGTTCATGATTTAATCTTATGATGTTTAACTTATTTGGTTTGAGTTATTCGGTTTTTTGGTTATTTCGGTTTGGTTAACCGAATAATGATATCTTGTTTGGTTTGGTTTTAGTTAATTTTTTGTTATTTTGGTTAAACCGAAAAAGCTATTTAATATATATATATATATATATATATATATATATATATATATATATATATATATATATATATATATATATATATATGGTTTGGTTTTAGTTAAATTTTTGTTATTTTGGTTAAACCGAAAAAGCTATTTAATATATATATATATATATATATATATATATATATATATATATATATATATATATTAACATTTGATATTTAAATCGATGGATTAGTTACTAAAAAAGATTTGATTACTCGTTATTTAATTATTAACCATTTTAAGTTTATAATTGTTTCTATATTGTATTAAAAACAACTAATTAGCCAAATGTTAATTAACCTTCGGTTATTTCTTTCCTCTTCATATTAGAGTAAAACTATATTAATTCGCCTCTACAACTTATATAACTACATTGACAATTAAAGAAATATCGTCAAAGATAGAATATAATATGTAATGTATTAATGTATTTTTTTTATTTGGTAAAAATTTTAGTAAATTTTTTTTCTTTTAGTTTAATATTTATTTTTACATGTGAAATTTTATTTTGTGTAACGGGTAAACCGAACTGAATAAACGGTAACCAAAATAACCAAAACTGATTAAACCGAACCTTATTGGTTTGGTTATGGTTAGTTCTAAGATGTAAAAAAACCAAAAAAACCGAACCGATTAAACCGAAAACCGAAAAAACCCGACCGAATAACACCTATATATATATATATATATATATATATATATATATATATATATATATATATATATATATATATATATATATATATATTCTGACATATATATATATATATATATATATATATATATATATATATATATATTCAGACAGAATACTATAAATATATATTATCAAAATTAATATTTTTAATGAATACCAATTTTATATGAAACGAATTTTAATATTTTAGAATCAGTAATTATATTCATTCTTAAAGAATGTAATTATGAACATAAATTACATTCATTCTGAAAGAATACGACTAATCATGGTGAACAATTAGATTTATTCTTAAAGAATAAAATTAAGAATGATTATAAATCAAATAAAACATTGAAATATAAGTAAACACTAATACATTTTGAAAGAATATTGTTGTTAATTCATTCTAACATAATAACAAATCGATTCTGTAAGAATCAATGTCATTGTCATGCTGCTAGTTTCACATCAGTCCTTACTGCATACATGGAACATCCATCGCCATCCAACCTTCAGGGTTTGATCATTATATTCCCTTCATGCATTTTATGAGAATAACTTCCATGAAATCTAATTACGTAAGAATAATATTTTATGAGAATGCTTTTTGTATGACAAATAACAAAACAAACGTTACTAATTCTGAGAAAATACATACCACATGGTTGAAAAAGTCTGCATTCTCCTTCATAAAACAAAATTTTATGAGAATGCTTTTCATATATATAAATTTTCACAAAATTCTTTGTGTTCTTCAAGAATTTGAACATCAAAATCTTGAAAAAGTTCACATTCGCCTTCTTGCAAGTATATTAATGAAAACTTATGTTCAGTGAAAATTTAGTTTAAAATAGATTGGTTTGGAAATGAAACCATTTGCATATGGACAAGGCATACAACATTCTAACGATTCTTTTAGTTCATCGGAAGATTTGATGTTTAGGTGTGTTTATAACTAGTTTGGGTTGGTTTTAAAACTCTCAAACCAAGTTTTAGGCTTATTTTATCAACATTCAATTCAAGTAGCAAACACTTGTATTTTTTACTAATCATTATGATCTACTGACCTTGGCAGTTGGTTCTATGCATGTAGATTAAAATAGTCCAAGTACATGGTTAATTTTTTATATTATAGTAATAAGTGTTTTTATATTATGGTTTATTTATATATACTTTATAACATGAAAGGATTATAAATGTATCATAAATTAAAGAACATAAATGTGTTTCCAAATGTTTTTTAGTCTTCGGATTTAACTTTTTTGAAAATTGAAAACTCTTTGTTTACATGGTAGTAGAATTAGAATTCAAAATACTCTTTAGGCTATTTAAATATTTGAACATAATAAATGAAACGCATATTGGCTGAAAAATCCTATCAATTACAAGTAAAGACTAAAAAAAATAGATTTTATAAACACTATCACATAATCGATTCTTAAAAGAGCAGAGTGCTGAGAAGAAAAACAAATCAATTAAGAGGAAATCAACCCTAAAAACGTACCCGACGTCCCGACATCAGGATTTCTGAGATTGAAGTTGAATACAATTGTAAATAGTATTAATTTTGTTATGTTTATGTGAGATACTTCTCTAAATCTATGTGATAGAAAAATGATGGTGGGGGTTTACGCCACTGCCTTGCTACGATGGGGAGGACACAAATGACGTCGGAAAATCGGCCATTGATGGAGGATGGTGGCGACTTTGTATCAATAGTTAGGGCTTGTAATCGGTGGTGATACATGGGGTGGTTTCATTTATGGGTATTTGGATCAGGAGAAGTAGAACTTCACTAATGATTGAAAGAAGCTTGCGATGGAAAACATGAAGGGTGGAAGATGGTGGCGGAGAAGTAGAGAAGCCGCAAGATTTAAAGGAAATTAGTCCAATATTATAGAGATTAATTAAATATTTATATAATTATCAAAATTAATTAATATGTAAATTATGATTTACCCTTATGTAGGGTTTTGAAATGATTTTGATTTCTAGATCCATATAATAGATAGTTAGAACACATGAACCTCTCTCTCTCTCTCTCTCTCTATATATATATATATATATATATATATATATATATATATATATATATATATATATATATATATAGTGGATGACACAATAATTAGTGGATGACACAATAATTAGTGCATGGTAAATTTGTTAATATTTATGATTAGTTACAATTATATATAGATTATAAATAGTGAAATTTATAGTATAAATATACCTCCATTGTAAAGGATGAAACACACCTATAGTTACACTTTCATAAGTGATATAAATTTCATATTCTCTCTAAATATTCTTTATTCTCAATTAAAGTTCTTATCAAGGTTACTAGTTTGATTTGGTTTAAAGCTACGTTAATTACACTTAATTTATAACACGTTATGAGCACGAAAGCTCTAATCAAGGTTATTAAACAAGTAGAAATCATATCTATCTTAATCAATGTATGTATTACTTAGTAAAAACATTACTAATTATAAAACCTCCATCATATTAAAACTTACTAATGAATTAATAAAACTGATTCATTATGGAAATTATGGACTACTAACAGTTTTTTTTTTCTTATACTAACATTTCTTTATGTATTATAATTTTTATGCATACTAACATTTACATTATGTAACTATTTTTTTATTTATGCATACTAACATTTATATTAAGCAACTAACTTTTATTTATTCATACTAACATTTAAATTATCCAACTAATTTTTATTTATGTATACTTTATGTATTTTATTTTTTATGTATACTAACATTTATATTATGTAACTATTTTTTATTTATGCATACTAACATTATATTAAGCAACTAACTTTGATTTATGCATAGTAACATTTAAATTACACAGCTAATTTTTATTTATGTATACTAAAGTTTATTTATACATGCTAATGTTTATTTATTTATATTCTAGATATTCTTCATAATTTTATTTAATCATTTACTAATATTTATATATGTTTCTAATTAGCAAAATTATACCAAGTAAAATTATGTATTAATTATAAGTCATATTAAATGATTCATAAAATACATATACATATACATAATATATATATATATATATATATATATATATATATATATATATATATATATATATATATATATATATATATATATATAACGGATATATATGGAACGATTATAAAACAACAAAAACAACATCTATATTTTTTACTATAAATAAACATTTTTACCCTGCTTATTTTAACCACAACAAACATTTTTCTCTTATATCAAACAAATCAATTTCAAGAAATCAAACTTCAAGATGATTCACACTTTTATGATAATCATAACTATAATAGTCATATTACTTTTCATCCCAATCCTTAACATCGAAGATAATATGGAATTTTTGATGGGTTTTAGTATACTACAACATCCTATGGTGCACATACAACCCTAAATGCTTTGGATCTAGGTTTTCTCTAATTATACATGCAATATTGTTTCCAAAGCATTAAGCCTACAACTGGCATGTAAATGACATAATCAACATAAAAGAGAGTTATAGAATTACCTCTTTGTTATAGCTTGTAGAACTTCTTGAGTTTGGCCTTTAAGAACTTAGTGCCCCAAGTGTTGCACCTCAAATGGAATCACAACACACCTAGAACAAAGGAGACTTTTGAGAGAGTATTTCTTGCACCAAAATCGACTCATGGAACTCCAAGGATCACTAGTGTGCCATTTTGGATGCTAAGGGGCTTCTTATATAGTGTGGCAAGATTAGGGTTACACCATGTAAACCCTAATGTGTATGACCTTCCATATTCCTTAGGCTCCACGAGTTTAAACCCCCATGGATCATCCATGGGTTGTAACATCGGTTTAGCCCAACCTAGAGAATCATGGATCATTGACCCACACCATAAGAATGAATGATTTACTAAATCAATGCCCTTACATTTAATTAGTCTCTTTTGATCACAAAATTAATTCCAAATTAATTCGTGATCAATACTAATTAAATCATATGATTTTATATTAATATATTAGAACTTATAATATATTAACAACTCATAAATAACCTCTTCTCAAAGGTCCATCCTATCAAGTTGTCCTGGTGATATGCAACCCAAAATGAACCATGCTACTCTCGGGTCAAGTACATACCAATTATAGTTATGAGCTTAGACACCTAATCCGACAGTCTCCCACTTGGATAAGTCTAATAACTATTATTGTGAGTACGACTACACAATCCGACTAGCAAGCGTAGCTCTTAAAAGCCGCTGTCGAACTCTGACCTAGTCAATGACGCGTCCATTAGATAAGGGATCATATATTCCTCCATTCTAGATATCATATGGACTGATACATGGATTATAATCATTCTCTCTGTCCATCTGTTGTTTCCTGATTTCTGATTTATGACGACCGACTAATTGAACAAATCAAATCAGTCCAAGCTTGGCCAAACACTTAGGGGTGTCATCACTAAATCATCGAGGGGCCCACAGATGTCGCTTTTATCCACATGGGGTAAAAGGAACGGATAAACTTCGACCCATTTGCTTGCTTGTACTTACTCACCAAATTACACACAACAATATGTTTTATAACACCAACTTACTGGTGCGTTTACATACGTCAATGTGCAACCGACTCGCAACTACAACTCACATGTCTCCGTTACAAGAATATAAGATATTATCGTCTCACAATCACTCGTGATAAAATCCATGAAGTGATTCAGATGAGCGTGGGTTGAATCCAATACTCGAATCTTATTCCAGGAGTACTCACGAGCACTGCAGCTATGTCTAAAACACCTAGACAAACTACAGAACCATTCATGACAGTCTTGCCTCAATACCTACTTCCAAAGTATGATTGACTGCGGATGGTTTGAATAACCTAGTTATTCGGGAAGTCAAAACATGCAAAGTGAAACACAAGAATAATACTAATCCTATATGGCCCCAAAACTTTTGAGTTCCATATTGATTACTCATTATTCATTGTATAATATTTCGATTTATCAACTTAATACTTGAATTAAAAAAATAGTTATGCCATGCTCCAAGCATGCACACTATGTTTATCTCTGGTCCTGACTTTGTGAAATAGATCAATTGAAAAACATTTCAATGATGCTTATTTCACAATTCCAAATCTTTATCGTAAATATAAAAATATCAAATTATTGCCATTTACTGTAATTTGTTAGATTCTAAACTTATATGCAATGATCCTCTTGTAATGACTATGCACAAAAGTCACAGAGACTTGGCAACAGACATTATAAAGTATTCCAATGGAGAGCAATTCCATGGAAACGAAGTCTAAAATTCAAAGTACATTCCTTTGAACATCCTTCTTGCATTAAGTTTTCTAATCTTACACAGATTTAAAGAATAACTTCCACTTATGGAAACATTTCCATATTCCCATTTTGACCATCACTTCTGAACAAGAGTTACCTCTTCTCAGAGTATGTCAATATGGTCCTTTCCAAAATTTAAAATATACTTCCAACTGTCAATGAGCAACCAATCTTTGGTAAACCTCATATTTGAATTTCATTATCGAATTTTGGTAAACCTCAGATTTGAACTATGAAGAGGGATGCCGTAATCATAATCGAATTTTGAGGACACAATTAACATTTCCATATAGAATTTCATTATGCAGAATCTTTTCAACAAAACATTCATATATGTCCTTGACTAAATTTGATTAAAAACTCAATCTAATCTTTTAGATTTGAAATGAAGTATAATATCCTCTCCCTTAATTATAGCAAAACAACTTTTCTAACCCTGCAACTTTGCGATTTGAAACCTTTTGTTTTTCTATAATTAACATTGCTAACTTGCAACATTTTCCATAATAATTATGCTCCCACTAACATAACAATTATTATCTTACTAGCATAGCACTTATGCTCCCACTAGCTTTGACATGTATTCAGAAATCAGCTGGACTTCTAGAAATCAATACTTATTGACTTTCATTACCAAAGTTCGGATTTCTGATACAAGATGCTTCGATAAGACCTTATTTAGGCTTCTCAAACTCATACATCTTTCCTTAGATAGCCCACATGTGTGTCTTAACAATTTTAGAACTTACAGAAATAAGTCTCAAATGTTTAGAACTTTTCCATTTCTCACAATTCGAACTATGAAGAGGGATGTTGTAATCATAATCGAATTTGAGAATGCAAATATCACAATGCTATCTCTTTAAAATCTACTTAGTGAAAGCGTTTCCTCATAATCATTTTCATGAATTGGAGAGAAACCTTATGACACTTAGATTTTAAGGTATATGCGTTCCTATCCATGTGAATTTGTCATAACCATAATCACAAGACACGGTTAGTGACAAATCCAAACCCATATGGACTGAACTTGTTCAATCTTAATTTCTTGCCACTTGGAAGCACAAGGGTCTACCATCGCTTCCAAGGTTGTTATGCAAACAACTGAGAACTCATAGAACTCATATGCACAATCAACTTTAACTGGAATGGGAACAGAAACAAGAATATGTCAACACGATAGGTTACAAACCTCAAGTCGTGTGCTAGTGTTTAACAATAGCTTTACTCTTGATTAGTTCTTGAAACCTTCAAGATCTTTAAGACTCCCACTGACCTCTTGACATATAATATTCACTTTGTCAAGGAACATTACTTAACAAACAAATATTCAAGAGTTAATTCGGTTTCTTATCAAGACAAACAATTCACACAATTAGCCTTAGTTGGTCTTTGTTTTATCCAAAACATCACAACTTACCAATTTCAAATGTACAAGAGTAAGAAACATGTTACTCTACATTTGATGAGTGTTATAAACCTTCTTAATTTAGTGTCACTCAAGGCACAAGCTTGGAGTATGACTCTAAGACTTGTTTTTGGAACGAAGTGTGACTCATCTTCTAGATTTAACCATTTCAACAATTCACGATTCCTCTTCTTAGCCATACAAATGCACTAAGATATCCTTAGAGGATCAACTGTGACATGGTTTTCATAATCATTAAGATGATCATAAAACACGATACTCAAGTATTCTCCCATCGTTTCAGATTGGAGAAACTTTTATCTTTCTGCCTAATTTGATTCTTCTCATTCGTTCTGCCATACATTGAACCTTTTCCAATGATTCATAATTTTACTTAAACTTGTAAGCATAACCATATTTACTAAACTTTAGTAAATTATGACGAATATTCTTATCGTTCTTTGTGGTGGACCTGACCAACGCACACCCAATGTACCCGATCCCCTAGTCCTTCTCTTGACTCATATTCATGTGAACAAGGAATTTGTCTTAATTTCCAAAAGACGAAAATTCTCATTCATCATACAATATAAGTTGCATGATTCCAAGTTTCTATCCAACTGAAACTTGGGTGATGAGAATCTTTCCTTATTTGGCAAATTCTGACACTACCACAAACGAAAGAATCAAATTCATATTACTAACATGGAAACATACAAACATCAATTTTCACAAATGTCATTGCAAGGAGATATAATAAAACAAAATCAAAATTTTATTTATTTATAAAACGCGGAGAACTTTTCCTTACAATGCAATTACAAATGAAAACTATGTTTCTAAATATTTCTAAGCAATCTATCATAACTCTTAAGCAGCAGCTCACAAATCTGATCATCGAACCATGCGATCTAAATCCATCTCTTCGCGATCAAACTCAACATAGTCTTCCTTTAAGCTTCCTTTCATTTCTTCGATTCTTCAAAACATCAAAATGTAATTACATTACATCATGTATTGAGAATCTCCAAATAAAAACTTAATAGAGTTAGACAGTGGACTTTACCTGAAGTAGAGTCAAAATTTTTTGACTTTACCATCCTTGCGATCTTTCAGGTAAATCTGGCAGCTTCGCAACCAGTGCCCCTTATCTTGGCAATAGAAACATATGGACTCTTTGGTACATGGGACTATCCCAGACTTAGCCTTTCTCTTTACCATTTGGTCAAATGACTTGACCATGGCCGATCCCTTTCCACTAGGAAGAGAAAGCTTTTCTGGACTTCCAATGTTCCCATTGTCAATGTCCATAGAAGTTTGGGAAGTAGATCTTCTAATCAAATTTGCTTTACCAGTGCGCCAAATCATTGCTGATTCAATAGCATTAAGCAAATATGTTAGATCAATATGGGTCATGTTGTGATCTCCCATATAGTAGTCCTTAAAGAACCTGCTATATAACTTAGGAAGTGATTGAAGAACCCAGTCAACAACCAACTTCCTCGAGACTTCGACACCTAACTCTCCCAGCTTGCCAATATGTAACTTCATCTCCAAGACGTGAGCACATACAGACTTTCCTTCCTGCCAATGGGGCTTTGAGTGACCTTGAACTTGTGGGTTAGGGAGAATTATTGGAGGAGGTGGAGGAAGTGAAGTTCCACTACGACACAGAGAAGGGATTAATCTTTCACCTTGATCGCCTTGTGGAAAATCATCTTTATAAAGAAAGTTTTTTTAAAAGATTCGGGAAGACCATAGTTGTCTGAAGTAGACATCTATAATGGGAGAAATTCAAGTTTAGTTGATTTTAGTCCTTAATATAACACCCAACATGAAATATTAAGGCTAGGACCCAACACAATATTTTACAATTCGGAAGAGGGATGCCGTAATCCGAATGCAAAATATTTGAAGGTAGGTAAATGACGATTTACTAATTTCCACCATGAAAAGCAAAATTGATTATTAAGTTTTAAATGGATTGAAATTCCTAGATCCTTTGAGATTCATTTAATTTTTCAATGACATGTTTAAATCTCGATTATGCCCTTCAAGTTTGTGACTGGGATGCCGAGGATCACAAACACGGTGTGAATAACCATGCAAATTAGCTTGGTACACCCAATGTTACAAACTACCTAATCAATGTGGCGGTTTACCACACACGCTCCAATGATCTATGATTAACATCAAGCTACCCTTTGCCACGCACTGTCAGTCCCAGATTAGTGTGTCGGTTAACCACACACGCTCCACTAACGACTTAACAAGGTGCAAAGTGCAATTTCATGGAGTAGCACCATTTTCACATTTTTCCTAAAGTAACTAAGATTGGGAATTTAATAAAAGTTTAGTTACTTTATAATTATCATTATACTTATAATGAGAATTAATGTCCTATCCTACCCGTTCGGCTAACGACCCTCCACCAGTCAAGGAAGTGGTGGGTGAGAGTGGACACTCATTAAACTGCCATTTTATAGGCAGTTATACCCCCCTTATAGACCGACTTCGTGAATGAGGCATACTAACGGTAAGACTGACTTATCTTATACATACATACATACATACATACATATATATATATATATATATATATATATATATATAATTATTAAACTTATAATAATATAATAGTATAAGGGGTTGAATTTTAACTTTTAAAACTCTAGGTTTTAATTTGGAATTAAAGTATTCATAAGTGAAACTTTACAAATTCCAAAACTTGAGGGCAAGTTTTGAAACTTGTCAAAACTTTTGGTTTCAATAACTTATGAGTCTAATATGGTTTTTTATGAAAAACTTTTCAAGTTCCATAACTTGAAGACAAGTTATGGAAGACTTCAAAACCATTTAAAATGACTCTTAAAAATGAGACCTTTCATTTTCCATAACCTATGAGTTTTAATGACCTTTTAAAAGAAAAACTTTTCATTTTCCATAACTTGAGGACAAGTTATGGATTTCATTAAAATCATTTAGAACATTATTTAAATTAACACAATAATCAAATAATACATACATGATCTATTTAAACTCATAAGTCAAGATAATTCATATCAACCATTTGCAAGAAATTAGCCTATCATATAAACTAATACAAATCTTGAAACTATGACAATTATCTTTTATTTGGATGAGGATAATCATTACCAAGCAACAAAATCAAATTTTATGAACAAAAACATTTTGTGGTAATGATCCTAATCCAAAACATGCCAAAAAACTGAAAATTTTCCCCACTGAACAGTCACCACCTCGTGGTAATTTTGACCACCTCGTGGTGATCAGGAAGATTCCAAAAAAATGATTTTTCTTGCATTAAAATAACAATAAGCATCAAGTATAATAGAAACCCACCCTAGGCTCTGATACCACTGATGGTTTTTAGTATACTACAACATCCTATGGTGCACATACAACCCTAAATGCTTTGAATCTAGGTTTTCTCTAATTATACATGCAATATTGTTTCCAAAACATTAAGCCTACAACTAACATGGAAATGACATAATCAACATAAAAGAGAGTTATAGAATTACCTCTTTGTTGTAGCTTGTAGAACTTCTTGAGTTTGGCCTTTAAGAACTTAGTGCCCTTAGTGTTGCACCTTAAATGGAATCACAACACATCTAGAACAAAGGAGACTTTTGAGAGAGTATTTCTTGCACCAAAATCGGCTCATGGAACTCCAAGGATCACTAGTGTGCCATTTTGGATGCTAAGGGGCTTCTTATATAGTGTGGAAAGATTAGGTTTACACCATGTATACCCTAATGTGTATGACCTTCCATATTCCTTAGGCTCCATGGGCTTAAACCCCCATGGATCATCCATGGGTTGTAACATTGGTTTAGCCAAACCTAAAGAATCATGGATCATTGGCCCACACCATAAGAATGAATGATTTACCAAATCAATTCCCTTACATTTAATTAGTCTTTTTTTATCACAAAATTAATTCCAAATTAAATCTTGATCAATACTAATTAAATTATATGGTTTCATATTAATATATTAGAACTTATAATATATTACCAATCATAAATAACCTCTTCTCAATGGTCCATCCTATCAAATTGTCCTGGTGATATGCAACCCAAATGGACCATGCTACTCTTGGGTCAAGTACATACCAATTATAGTTATGGGCTTAGACACCTAATCCAACAATTTTATCTACTTTTAGGCTTATATGCATTGTTAGCTTTACCTCTTCTTGTTTGTGTAATATTTATTGAAATAAATGGATTTTAATTTTCATCTTGTATTTTGTTTAAAATTTATAGTTACAATATGTCCAACATTGCAAAACTCAAGTTTGCATTACTTGAAGTTAGTGGGAAAAACTATGTGCCATGGAAGATAGATGCAAAAAATGCATCTTGAGTCCACGGGAATCTCAAATGCTATATATGAATTTAATAATTGCTTGGCACAAGACAAGGCAAAATCACAAGTTTTCCTTCGTAATCATATTGATGAAATGTTGAGATTTAAATATCTTGATATTACTGATCCAAGTACCCTCTGGAATCTTTAAAAAAAAGATTTGATCATCAAAAATAAGTTATACTTCCAAATGCAAGAGATGAATAGAGAACACTAAGGTTTCAAGACTTCAAGAAAGTAAATGAATACAACTCAGTTTTGTTCAGAATATGTCCACAACTCAAGTATTGTGGACTAGAAGTTACTGATGAAGATATATTAGAGAAAACTTACTCCACGTTTCATGCAACAAACATTACCTTGATGCAACAATATCAGCTTCAAAAGTTCACAAGATATTCTGAACTGAATGCATGCCAGCTTGTTGCAGAGCAAAATAATGAGCTCTTGATGAAAAACCATGAATCTCATCCAACGAGATCAATAGCACTTCCTGAAGCAAATTCTACAAATACTGATGGTCAACAAAACAATACACGTGGAAGAGGGTATGGTCGAGGTCGAGGATGAGGTCATGGCTATTTTAATCAAAACCAAAGCCATAATCATAACCATAATTCTGGTCGTAGACAAGGTAATAATCGTGGTTGTGGATAGAAAAGGACTAATTACCAATCTTCACAAAGAAACAATGTCCATACACAAGACAAGGTCATGCATGATGTTGGGACTTCACAAAAATCTGATGGTTCATGTTATAGATGTGGTAGCACAAGCCATTGGTCAAGGACCTATCGCACACCTGCGCATCTTTGTCAACTTTATCAAGAGTGCATTAAAAAAAAGAAGAAAACCTCATTGATAATGTTGAATGCACTCCACTAATTGTTGCTGTTTTCGCCAATGATATGGAAGACATAAACTAAAAATTTAGATTATTATTCTAGTAAACCTGCTTTTCCTTCATTTGTTTTTCATGTAATATCTTTCCTACAATAAATGAACTTTCTTTATAATAATTATTATGATTATGTTTATTTACTTATTATTTCTTTCATATGTGAATTTTAATATGAGTCCAGCTGGAGCACAACACCAAGAAAAAGTTAAAGATCTTTGTATAGTAAATAGTGGTAGTACGCATATTATTCTCAAATCAAAGAAATATTTTTCAAAATTAGTATCAACAAAAACAGTCATACATACAATATCAGGTCCTGCAGACTTGATAGAGGGAACTAGGAAAGCCTATTTTATATTACCAAATGGTAAAAGCTTTTGTATTGAAAATGCCTTATTTTCTCCAAAGTCTAATAGGAACTTACTAAGTTTCAATGACATACATTTCAAAGGAGACACAAAAACTGTGACCATTGAAAATAAGAAATATATGTATATTATAGACAAAAACCATGTGCTTAAAAAACTACCAACACTTGATTCTGGTCTGCATTATACATATATACATATGATTGGATCAAATGTGGTAATAAAAAAAAACATTGTGATCCTGGGACATTCAGTTTATAGCATGATAGTTTGGGCCACCCAAGATTAACAATGATGCGAAGGATAATTGAGAATACGCATGGGCATCCATTGAAGGAACAGAGGTTCCCTAAATCCAATAGCATAAGACCATATACATCTTGTTCCCTTGGAAAGTTAATTATAAAACATTCTCAAATGAAAGTTGAAAGGGACTCACCTAGATTTCTAGAAAGAATTCAAGGTGATATATGTGGACCGATTCACCCACCATTTGGACCATTTATATACTTTATGGTCTTAATAGATGCATCCAGCAAAAGGTCTCATGTTTTCCTATTATCAACTCGTAATATGGCATTTACAAAGTTTCTTTCTCAAATTATTAAATCAAGGGCACGTTTCCCTGATTATACTATCAAAAGAGTGAGACTTTTATAATGCTGGTGAACTTACTTCACAAGCATTAAATGACTATTGTATGTCTGTCAGAATTGTTGTTGAGAATCTAGATGCTCATGTACACATACAAAATGGTTTAGCTGTGTCACAAATTAAACATCTCCAGCTAACAGCTAGACCAATGATAATGAGGAGAAAACTTCTTGTTTCTGTTTGGGGCCATGCAATCTTACATGCTGGATCATTGATGTGCATGAGACCAAGTTCATATCATGTATATTCTCCCCTACAACTTTCTTTTGGTCAAGAGCCAAATATATCCCATTTGAGAAGTTTTGGGTGTGTAATATATGTCCCTATTGAACCACCACAATGGACAGAAATGGGTCCTCAAGGAAGGTTAGGAATATATGTTGGTTATGAGTCAGTCTCTATTATAAGATATCTTGAACCCAAGGTTATAGAACTCGTTACTCGGTACCTGTTCGGCCGACTACCGAGTAGCGAGTACTCGGGGAGTACTCAGATTCGGTAATTCATCTAGAAATATTTATAGGGAAATTATTGTTGGATTAGGTGTCTAAGCCCATAACTATAATTCATATGTACTTGACCCAAGAGTGGCATGGTCCATTTGGGTTGCATATCACCACAACAATTTGATAGGATGGACTTTTGAGAAGAGGTTAGTTATGATTTATTAATATATTATAAGTTCTAATATATTAATATGAAATCATATGATTTAATTAGTATTGATCAAGAATTAATTTGGAATTAATTTAGTGATCTAAAGAGACTAATTAATAGGGACTAATTATGTAAACTAGTTATATATATATATATATATATGGTTTGGGCTTATGATACATGATGGACTAAGTTTTGGATGAATCCATAAGGAGTTAGCCCACTTAAATCATGGATCATGGATAATAAGCC
The DNA here is from genome assembly GCF_052849685.1 of Lactuca virosa. Lineage (NCBI taxonomy): Eukaryota > Viridiplantae > Streptophyta > Magnoliopsida > Asterales > Asteraceae > Lactuca > Lactuca virosa. The sequence continues at coordinate 124,142,684 of NC_136430.1, read as the reverse complement.
TAAGTATATGTATTAGGGTTTACCTATGACTCTTGGATCCCTACACTATATATATGACACCCTATAGCCTAAAATTGGTTGCACAAGTTTTGCTAGAGTGTTCTCGGAGAGCCATAACCGATTTTAGTGTGCATAAACTGTCTCAAAAGTCATCCTTTGTCTAAGGTGTATTGTGAACCATTTGAGGTGCAACATTTGGGACACTAAGTTCTTAAAGGCCAAATACAGCAAGTTCTACAAGCTACATAAAGAGGTAAAATCCTAACTAGTATTTTATGTTGTTTATGTCAATTGCATGCTAGTTGTAAGCTTAATGCTTTGGAAACAATATTGCATGTATAATTAAGGAAAACATAGATCCAAAGCATTTAGGGTTGTATGTGCACCATAGGATGTTGTAGTATACAAAACCCAACAGTGGTATCAGAGACTAGGGTTATTTTCTATTATACTTGATGTTTATTGGTTTTCAAAGTTGAAAAAAATGGTTTTTCTGCAATCTGACTGATGAACTCGACGAGTCCACTGGGTGACTCGACGAGTCCACTCAGAAATAGACCAACTTGACGAGTCCAGTTCATGTACTCGCCGAGTTGGTGCTCGAGTGTGCTGAATTTTGAGTTTTAGCCTGAAATTGGATTAGGATCATTACCCTAAACTGTTTTTTGAACCATGAAATCTGTTTTTTCATAAGGTAATGATCATGCTTGTCCAATTAAAAGATAATTGTCATAATTTCAAGATTTGTATTAGTTTATATGATTAGACTAATTTCTTGAAGATTGATGATATGAATTATCTTGTTCTTATGAGTTTAACTAGATCATGTATGTATTATTTGATTATGGTGTTAATTAATATAATGATCTAAATGATTTTAATGAAATCCATAACTTGTCCTCAAGTTATGGAAAATGAAAAGTTTTTCTTTTAAAAGGTCATTAAAACTCATAGGTTATGGAAAATGAAAGGTCTCATTTTTAAGAGTAATTTCAAATGGTTTTGAAGTCTTCCATAAATTGTCCTCAAGTTATGGAACTTGAAAAGTTTTTTATAAAAAACCATATTAAACTCATACGTTATGGAAACCAAAAGTTTTGACAAGTTTCAAAACTTTCCCTCAAGTTTTGGAATTTGTAAAGTCTCACTTTTTGAATACTTTAATTCCAAATCCTAGAGTTTAAAAAGGTAAAATTCAACCCTTATAATTTATAATATTATAGGTTTAATAATATATATGTATAAGAATAAGTCAGTCTTACCGTTAGTAGGCCTCATTCACGAAGTCGGTCTATATGGGGGTATAAGGTTACCGATTGGGCACAACTTACTGGTTTGGGCTAGGCAACTATTTGTATAGGTCTTAATATGGTCTTGGTCTTGTATTGTTTGTTTTGGTGTCTGTTTGCGGTTGTGAAGGTGTTCACTGCCGTGAACGGGTTTACGGCCATGAACGCGTGTTCGGCCGTGAACCCTGTTCACGGCCAGTCTGTTCCTATAAATAGTGTCAGAGTCTGTCAGAGTCTAGTGACGTATCAGAGGTGTTTACGTCATTGTGTGTGTGTTAGTCAAGGTGTACCAGACGTTTCTTCTAATAGACCTGTGCATTGCTTGATAATCTTCTTCTTGTTCTTCATGTTTGTTCTTATTGATTGCTTACTGTTTTGATCACTGGTTTGGATCATTGGATTGGGACTATACAATTGGTATCAGAGCAAGTCCAGTGTCAAAACAGATTGAAGTCACGTTTGCGGTTGAAGGAGTTTTTGTTTTCTTCATTGTTCAAGCTTGTTTCTGCATCTGATCGTGTTTTCAAGGCTGAGGAAATCAAAATCTGATCCAAAATACTCGTTTTCATCAAAATCTGGGAGTTTACGGTTTGCTGTGTTGAAGGGAGCACGGCCGTAAACGCGTTATCCAGCCGTAATCCATTCAAATTCAAGAACTGTAAACTGTTTCTGGACCATAATCGATTGCTTGACCGTGAACCATTCATCAAGTGTTGACTGTAAACACATATTGGACCGTAAATCATTGTTTGACCGTAATCAGTTGAACCGTGATTGAGTGTACGGCCGCAAACAGATTCCAGCCGTAAACAGATCTCAACCGTGAATAGATTCCAACCGTGAACTCTATTTTTGTTTTAACTCTTTGATTTCAAGTTCCTTTTCATTTAATCAAGAAAATTAAAAAAAATATAAAAATAAAAAAATGGATTCACAAAACTCAACAATTCATCATGAACTGGATTCCATAATGGGAACAACCACACGTATTCCTCGTCTGTTATCTGCTGAAGGTTTCCCAGAATGGAAATATCAGATGGAAAAATATATCAAAATGAAGGACTTCAAGATTTGGAGAAGTATTCTGAAAAGGACCTGTCATGATCACCACAACTCTTGAAAATGGAACAGTCGTTGATAAAGAAATTGAAGATTATACTGATCAAGATTTTGCGAAGATTGAAGAGCAAGAAAGAGCTCTTGCCACAATCACTATGGCTCTTTCATCAGATATTGCTCAGGGTTTTCGGGAATACACGTCTGCAAAAGCTCTATGGGAGTGTAATGCCCGTGTTTCTAGGCTAGACATTAATATTAACATTATAGTCTAGGTTAACCTTTGTAACTCATTTTGAAGAAATGAAAAGGAATTATGTGTTTTATGCTTAATTATTAGGGTTTAATTAATTAAGAATAAAAATGAGCGTCAAATATAAATATTAGATAAAGCCGATATCTATTAAGAAACTTGTAGTGGGCGTGACAAGGATTACAGATATATAAAGAATACCGAAATCCGAGTTATAACGAAGAAGTTATGACCTGTCGAAGTTTTGCGAGAAAACCGGCACGGGGCCGAATGTCGTAAAAAGTGAGTTTTTGATAAACTACTTTTTAGCCTTAGTGATCTAAACAAAACTCATAGTGTTCATTAAACCGAGAGTAGGTATAAAAAGAACGCCCAAATCTGACTTCGTATGAGGAAGTTATGATTTTTCGAAGTTTCAGCTTAACAGTAGACAGCTAAAAACTTAAATTTTAGATCGAGTGATTTTTAGCCGACACGACCTAAACGAGAATCGAAGGTCTCGTCATTTGTAGCACAACGGTAAAAAGACAGACGAAAACGGACGTCGGATGAAGAAGTTATGAATTTTTAATGGAATTCCTGTCCCGGTCTGTTAAAAATAATAATATAAAAATTAAATTCAAAATTAGCCGACGAAGTCTAAACGAAAGTTGTAGAGCGTAATTTTACCTACGTGTGCATATAAAGAACGTAAAAAACGGAGCTCATATGCGAAAGTTATGGATTTTAGAAGTTTTGGCGCGAAAACCGAGAAATTTCGCATACGTGGACTTCGGCCACGTCACCTTCGCTGCATGAGTGCCACGTGTCCGAAATATGCTGAGTCATCCGAAGCCGTGGAAGCATCCGAGGAGTGACACGTGCGCAGCCGAGAGTCCGACGCGTGTGCCTTGGTGGCGAGCCTCGCATCCGACGCGTGTGTAGTGACTCATCCATCCGAGCCTCGCAGAAGCCACGAGCCCACCCACCTCGGACCCGGACTTCGGTCCAATCAGAGACTGCCAGCGAACCCTTCGCATGCGCAGCCCACGTGCGAGCAGGTGCTGCAAGCCTTCGGATCTGCGCCACCTGGGAGCTTCTCAGCCGTCCGATCAGAAGCCTCCCCCTATAAATAGAAGGCTGCGAGCCTTCTCGGATATTTTTAAGAAATTGCCACTTTTAGCCCTTTTCTTCATATTTTCTTCATCTTAACATCCCCCAAAGCCTCGGTATCAATTATAACCCCCAGAATACGCCACGAAGTGCCCGAGAAGCCCGGAAAATTTATCTTTTCGGTTTCGAAGCCCGACCCTCGCAGAGCCCGGTTTCTGAATAAAACTCCCGGTTTTATTTGAAACAATCGTTTTAGGAAACGAATTGCTGCCCGATTTTCATTAAATCAAGTGAGTGTGTAGTTACTTTCACTTTACACATAGATATGAAGTATTTACCTTAAAATACGTGCTATGTGTAAATATATTAATTGTTTATTTGAGGTGACTGTTGAGTTGATGTTTTATACAAGTTTTAAACTGTATATGTATTTTTATCTACAAATATGTTGGGTAAAGCATGGGTAGATAGTTGGTGTGTGATGAAATAAAGTGATGAGAGGCCTCGATGTGATTGAGATTCAGTCATCTAGCGGAGTTTGGATGACGACCACAGACTTTTCTAGACAGTCCAGTGGAAACGCTAGCAGACCCGCAACCTGTAGGTGTTAATGAACTTGAGCGTTCATTCGCTGTATTCCATCCCCCTCATGGTTGCCTTTAGGACATGTATGGCTGAGGAAACCCCTTAGCAGTAGTGTCCATCCCGATGATATTCTTTAGGCTAGGTCCCTTGTGATAAGTGTTTAGGGACGTAAAGTGAGGATAACGGGAACGGGTAATCAGGGTTATTGTTGATTGGTGAACTTAATAAGTTTATTATTATTGTGGGTTGAAAACCCTATATGCTCACCAGGCTCCCAAGCCTGACCCACTCAGCTTTTTATATTACAGGTAGTGGACCCCGAGCATAGTCGGATGATGATGATGAGTGATTTTTGAATTATAGGCCAGTAGTTATAAATAACTGTTGTAAGGCTTATAATGTCTTGTTTATGATTTTGATCTGTATCGGAACACGACATCCCGAGGTTTTGATATAAAAGGAAATTATATATTTCTTAAAGAAAGGTTTTGACAAACTTTTATCATGTTTTGTTTTGGGAACAAATTCCGCAATATCTTTTAAAAGGATTACTCTGATTTTATTTTAAAAAGCATAAAATAAATCGGTCCTTTCTGGCCGAGAAATTAGGGGATGTCACAGGGAGGCACTGATTGAAGTTTATGAAGGGAACGAGGACATGAAACAAAGTCGTCAGGATATGCTGAGACAAAAGTTCAACATGTTCAATCATATCTTGGGAGAATCTCTTGAGGCTTAATTGCAGTGGTTCATCACTCTTAAAACCGAGATGAGCTCTGCAGGTATCTTGGTCACCAGGTCCGAAATAAACAAGAAGCTACTCAATTCACTGCCAAAGTCATGGGACATGAACGTGTCTGTGATTAAGAAGACGAAGGACCTTAACCGTCTATGTCTGGCTGAAACCATGGCAATTATTAAAGCTTGTGATCTGGATGACAAACAAAGGGAGATCAATCACGTTAATTCATACTCCACTGCTAATCTCGGGATTCAATCCAACAATGCTTTCTCATCCTTCACCACTCCTCAAGTTCAACCGTTTGTTGCTCCTCAACCATCATCATATATCACTCCATCCATTCAAAGTGTTAAACCTCCAGTATCTTATCCACAATTTGCTTCTTCTTCAAAAGCACCTGCTCCAGCTCCTGCTCCCAAGGAAAATGACGAAAACTTGGCTCTCGCTATCAGTCTTGTCAACTGCTACAATGCCTTTGTGGTTGGCGAGCTACCTCCTCAAGTATCTTTCGCTGATTTGGATCAAATTCATCCCGAAGATGTTGAGGAGATGGACATCACATGGAAAATTGCTATGGCGGTGTTCAGGGCCAAACAGTTCTCCAAGAAGACAGACAAAAATAATTGGGGAATGAACGCTGAAAAGAAGGTGGGTTTCAACAAAGGCAAACTCCGATGCTTCAACTGCCATGAACCTGGCCATTTTGCCAGAGACTGCCCGAAGCCTGACAAGAGGGAGAACAACGAAAGAACGATGGTGCCAGTGGGTAGCAGCAGGGGATCTACCACCAACAATCAGACTGCGAATCTTGCAGTGGTGGCTCAGTCGTTTGATTGGGATGACCAAATTCAGGCCCTGAGCATCTCAGGACCTGAAAATACACATCTTGCCCAGATCAACGACATTGTAGAAGGAGAAGCTGAGATAGACCCAGAGGCGGAGATGATGGAACTACAATTTGCATTCATGGTTCAAAGTACGCTAGAGCCTGCAAAGCCTGAGGTCAGTGAAACATTTGCTCTCAATCTTGTATTAACACTATCAAATTTTTGCGTGATCAAATTGAATTAATAAAGAGAGAGAACGAGGACCTAAAATATGAGGGGTACCAACTTAGAAAAGGCCAGAAACCTTTAAAAGAACAACTAGAGGCCAATATTAGTGATTTTGATAAATTGCAAGAAGAGTACATCAACAAATGTGTCAACTATAAATATCTTAAGAAAGAACTTGCTGCTGTAACTGCGGAACTTGACACATTGAAGACTCGTTTTGCAAATGCCGATTTTAACTTCAAGAAATTCGATGTGTCAAGTGAAATAGTTGCAACAATAATTGAACACCAAATGAAATGGAAGGACTAGAAGCAAGTAGGAATAGGTTATGAGAGTGTTCCTCCCCCATTCAATCACAATTATATCGCTACTCCATTGACTCAAGTTGAGATAGACCGAGAACCATTTATGGTATACGGTAAACCTGCTGCTGAACAGGCAACAAAATGTAGTGCTAGGAAATTAGACACTAACGTTTCTACTTCCGATGCAGATTCATCAGTAAGCCAGGGAAAGCAAGAGGATGGAAAGATTGAGTCAAATATTTTGGTGTCAAAATTTGGTGTTCCTATTGAGTCTGTGTCTGATGTTAAAACTTATTTTTTAATTTGTGCGGATTTGGTGTTAAACTCTAATGTTTCTAATAAATATGGTGTTGTTTTTGTGAAATCTACTGAATCTGATACTAGCACATCCACATCTTCTACACCTGTCACACAATCTAACTCATGCACTTGCACGTGTGGGAAAGTTAGAAAAGTCAATAAGAGCACGAAATCTGTTAAAGAAAGTACCAGGTCTAATGATAATAAGCAAATATGTTTCAATTGTGGTACTGCCGGCCACATTGCTCTCAATTGTCCCAACAGGGCATTTGTGCATTTTTTTGCACCGAGAAGAGAAAACGAGTCTCGAGGAAGGTCTCTAACGAGAAAGTCCTCGAGATCTCGTCTTCGTGATGATGATCGGAAAGTTAATAGTGATAAGAAAAGGGTTGATCTTGAAACGAACAAACAGGTTTTCACTAAACCAGCCACATGTGCTTTGCCGAAATCGAATGCGAATAAGCCAAGGTCGATTTCGTCAAAGGGTGCATCTGGATCTTCGACTAATCTGAGCCGAAAATCTAAACGCTCAAAGCAAAAGAAAAATATTTCTAAATCACCTGTAAATTCTTCAAAACCAAATTATCAGTGGGTGCCCAAATCTATACTTGTCCAATCATCATCATCTTCTGAAAGTGCTTCTGATAATAATGCAAAATTGAAAAATTAAAAGGATAAATATGTGAATGTCAAGGGTAAACCCAGGGATGTAATGACCTGGGTCCCCAAATCTAAATAATCTCGCTCATTGTGCAGGAACAGCTGCGGAGGAATGTCGCCAGACCATGGTATGTCGACAGCGGTTGTTCCCGGCACATGAGAGGAGACATCTCCCAATTGCACAACATTCAAAATTTTAATGGGGGATATGTCTCCTTCGCGGGAGGAAATGGAGGAAAAATCACTCAAAGGGGAAAAGTTTCTAATGGAGTGTTGAGCTTCGATAATGTCAACTACGCACCCGAGTTAAAGCACAGTTTGTTGAGCGTCTCTCAAATTTGTGACAAGGGCTAGTCGACGCATTTCACCGATAAAGAATGTCTAATTTTGAAGCCAGGCATTGTCATTCCAGATGAATGGATTCTTGTGAAATCAAAACGGGATGGCAATGCATATATCATCGACATGAACAACGATCTTCCTGAACAAATCACCTGTCTCTTCTCAAAGGTTTCCGAGCACAATGCTATGCTGTGGCATCGTCGGCTCGGACATGCTAACGCAAAGAACCTGAATCGACTTGCTAAGAATGAAATGGCGCGCGGGCTTCCTGTCAAAGATTTCATCATGTTTGAAAAGTGTGTGGCTTGCGCTCAAGGAAAACATCACAGAAAGCCACACCTGCCTAAACAAGTCAATTCAATCAACCAGGTGCTCCAATTGTTGCATATGGACTTATTTGGTCCGGTCAACATCCTCAGCATCAAGAGAAATTCGTATTGTCTGGTTGTGATCGATGATTTCTCGCGGTTCACGTGGGTTTTCTTCTTGTCCAACAAAGCTGGGGTTGCTGACTTGATTAACAAGTTTATTGTGATGATAGAGAACCAGACCAACCACCGGGTGAAGGCGCTCAGAACTGACAACGGGATGGAATTCAAGAATGCTTTTCTCGATCATTTTTGTGAGGAAAAAGGGATAGTGCTTCAATAGAGTGCTCTTCGCACACCGCAACAAAATGGTGTTGCTGAGCGGCGGAACCGAACTCTACAAGACGCTGCAAGGACGATGTTATGTGACTCCAAACTTCTGGTTTTCTTTTGGTCCGAGGAGATCAACACGGTGTGTTATCTTCAAAATCTTGTCCTGATCAACAAAGCTCAGATGAAAACCCCGTACGAGATTCTATATCGTCACAAGCCATCTGTTAGTCATTTCTGTATCTTTGGCTGTCCTTGCACCCTCCTTCATCTGGAATCCAACCCCAAATTCAATGCCAAGGCTGATGATTGTTATTTTGTGGGTTATGCTGCTCGCACGACGTACATGGTCTACAACAAGAAAACAAAGCAAATTGTGGAATCATATGGAATGCGCTGGTTGGAGGAGAACGAGACGGATGCCCGAGTCGGTCCAGATTGGTTATTTGATTACACATCTCTTTTCAAATCATTCAATGTGTCTTCAAATGATTCGTTTGGTACCTGCTCCGGTTCGACGGAAGTTATTGAAGATGAAGAAGAAGATGTTGTGTACAGACCACCATTGGTGCCTTCTATGACTCCTGCGGTGGATGAAGCTGTTACAAGTACTCCTTAAGGTTCTCCATGCCAAAGAACTGATCCCGATGCTGAAGCCACTCCTCTTACTCCTGCAGAAAGAGACTTCATGACCAGAGATACTTCCGCTGCTACTCAGACTTTCATGGAGTTACTCTTTCTCGAGCCGATTGCTAACGAGTATGTGGCCAACACTTCTAATGATTTCAGATCATATGAGGTGTCTGATTTAGCAAATGACGGACCCATCAACATCAACAACCTTCCCGTAACGCTCAATGACATCAGCCAGGAGCTTCCCACCAGAATTCAACGCGATTATCCGATCGAAAAGGTCATTGGTCAGCTAGGCGACGGTGTTAGAACGTGCAGTCAGAGTGGAGATGTCAACACATGTCTCTATTCTTGCTTTATCTCTCAAATAGAGCGAAAGAATGTCGAAATAGCTTTGAATGAGCCCAGTTGGGTTGATGCAATTCATGAAGAACTGAATCAGTTCGAAAAGTTGGGGGTTTGGAAATTGGTTGAATTACCTAAAGGCAAGAAGTCCCTCGACACGTGTTGGGTTTATCGAAACAAGAAATATGATTCAGGGGTTATTGTGCGGAGTAAGGCGCGATTGGTTGTCTGTGGATTTCGGCAAATAGAGGGTCTCGACTACACCAAAGTTTATGCACCGGTTGCTCGCTTGGAGGCTATTCGTAGTTTCCTTGCGTATGCCTCTTATATGAACTGCACGGTTTACTAGATGGACGTCAATACTGCCTTCCTGTACGACGCTGTGAAGGAAGAAATCTACGTTGATCAACCTCCTGGGTTTGACAACTCGAAGTTTCCTAATCACGTCTACAAGTTGGACAATGCTTTATATAGGTTACATCAAGCTCCAAGGGCGTGGTATGCAACTCTTATGAATCACTTGCTCGAGCATGGCTATTCACGGGGGACAATCGATCAAACCCTGTTCATTAAGCATGTGGGTGCCGATCAGATTCTTGTTCAAATCTACGTCGATGACATCATATTCGGGTCAACATGTCCACAGCTATGCGAGGAGTTCGAAAGCGTGATAAAGAAGAGGTTCGAGATGAATTCTCTGGGGGAGATGACCATGTTTTTGGGGATTCAGGTCAAATAAGACTCAACCAGAATCCTTTTACATCAAGCCAAGTATGTTGAAGATATGCTAGAGAAGTTTGGGTTTCGAGACGCAAAACCTGCTTTGACGCCAATGGTCGAGCGACCTCTGTTGACTCCAGATACTGAGGGCGAATCCGTAGATCAGACTGACTACAGATCAATGATCGGATCGTTGATGTATCTTACCGCGAGTAGTCCAGACATCATGTTCGCGGTTTGTCAATGCGCACGATACCAGGCTAATCCTAAACTTTCATATCTTATTGCTGTCAAAAGAATTTTTCGGTATCTCAAAGGCAGCCCAAAATTGGGTCTTTGGTACCCGAAAAATTCTGAATTTGATTTATATGCTTTTGCTTACAGTAATTATGGAGGCTGTGAGCTTGACAGGAAATCAACGTCTGGTGGATGTCAATTTCTTGGAGACAGGCTGGTGTGATGGCAGTGCAAGAAACAACATACAGTCTCAACCTCAACGGCAGAGGCAGAATACGTTGCTGCTTCTGCCTGTTGTTCTCAAGTTATCTGGATACAACATCAATTACTGGATTACAGTTTGAATTTTCTAGAAACCCCTATCTTTTGTGATAATGAAGCTACAATTCAAATTGCTAAAAATCCAGTCCAACACTCGAAAACCAAGCACATCGACATCAAAGTGCATTTTATCAGAGACTGTTATGAGCGTTCGCTCATTTGGTTAGAACAGGTTCCCACTGCTAATAATGTGGCGGATCTGTTTACAAAACCATTTAACAAAGCTCGATTCGATGTGCTTGTGAGATTTTTAAAAATGATACGTTTTGAGGACTATTTTTTGTTTTTGGTTAGTTTATATTTGCGCATTTAATTTTCATTCTCACCCATGCACAAATTTAGGGGGAAAAATAAACAAAAACCAAACAAAAATTAGAAAATTAAAAAAATCCAAAAACAGTAGCATTTCTGTTGGTGTTGTGATGGGAAGTGATATAAATATGTGATAACAGGCAATTTGAATCTTTATAAGGTACCAAAGTTGAATTGTCTAGGCTCTGTTTTCGATGCGCTGGTAGGCACGAAAGATTCATATGGACTTGACTAGGTACAGATGAACTTAAGGAATCTAGAGACTTGACAAATCTTGACCTAGATAGATCCGTTTAGCCTGACGATACGACGCTTGGGTAGGTTGAGCAGGGAGATATACATGGGAATCTGCGGGTCACACTAAATAATATGTATCTAGAACCGTGGTTTAACTTTACCTCGATGTGCGGACTTTGTCCTTAATTCCGGTATTGACGGGGCGACTGGGGAATTTCGATAAATTAGGTTTGTAGAAGGTTATTTTCTTGCTTTCTTTCTGTTAGTCATATGTTGCCCCCTCTGCGTGATTGAAATACATCCGACCTGGACTGCAACATATGCAATTCTATTTCTATGCATCTTCTATCTATGCAATTCTTCCTGTCTGTTAGCCATATGCTGTCTCCTTTGCGTGATTGAAATACATCCGACCTGGTACACAACATATGCACCATTCTACTTCTCAATCCCTCTAAATCTGGTTAGTCATATGCTTCACCCTCTGTGAGATTAGAAGAGATCCGACCTGGGTGTACAACATATGCATTCTAAATCTGACTTCTCCCATAATAATTGTCTGCTCACCTAAAGTAAGGAGTATTTTGGAAGTCCCTGATTATTAGGGTATATCAGGAAGCGGGAAACATGTTCTAGTACATCTAAAATTGAACAATCACTAGGTTGTCTGTAGATCTCGCTGCTCAATTTAGGTGGACAACAACATCCTTGGTCGTCATCAGATGAATGGTCCTTAGGAATTTTATCTAGAAACGTAAGGTCACAATGCCTTGTCATTTGTAGTATGTAAAAAATTTGTCACAATCTTTCGTGTTTAAGTGGACCACAATACCAGCGATTGACCATATCTATTCATGAAAGGGGAAGTGCTGATAAACGGATTAAGGCTGTCTAATAACTTTGATCCCAAAATCACAAAAATATCATTAGCATTAGTAAAAGTGAAATTAGTGTTAATTCAATTTAATTTTAATTTTAATTTTAATTTTATTTTTATTTCTATTTTTCTAAAAAATCTAAAATTAAAAAAATATAGTTTAGTTTAAATTTTTTAGATTTTATTTTATTTTATTTTATTTTATTTTCTAGTCCTCAAAATGCATTATTTTTTAATTCTTTGGGTATTGGGCTTAATCGTTTAAGCATCTTGGGTTGCAGCCCATTGTTGGTGGACCGGGTTTTGATCCGGGTATATATACCCATGTTCTCGGCTTAACAACACTTTTTACCACTGTTTCTATCTGTGGCCGTGAACGTCTCCAACTCCTCTCGTTACTGTTCATCAACTCATCTTTACTTGTGTTTTTTGATCCAAAATTGCTCGTTGTTTCGTGTAGGTATCATCAAGGCGATCATCATCATGCTAAAATAATCAAAAAACGACCGTGAATCATGGCTTAAATCGAAGAAATTCAACTGGTCGGCGTTTACGGCCGTTGAAGGGTTCACGGCCCTTTGAAGAATTTACGGACATTGAAGGGTTCACGGCCGTGAACCCGTGTACGGCCGTAAACCTCATTCCAACCGTGAACTCAAATTGATGACATGAACATTTACTTAATCATCAATTAAAAGCCTAACTAAAATTGTTTAAATGAGTAAAACCAATCTTAATTGTTTAAATTTTTTGGTTTTCTCACTTGGCTTGTTTTGTGCAGATCAAAGAAATGGCTAACTTGAAGTTTGCTGATGTTCACAACTTGGCTGTTTTCCTGGTCGATCCACCTGCAAATCACAATGATTTCAAGTCCATGGTTCATGGCTTGAAGAAGTGCTGCCTTGTTCATGCTCTCACTTCCAGCCCTGTCATTTATCAAAGCTTAATCAAGGAATTCTGGAGCACTGTTGTGCTACAAAGGGGTGAAAAATATTCTGTATCCTTAGATGCTACTGTCAAAGGAAAGAAGATTTTGGTAACGGAACAGATCATTAGAGAAGTTTTGCAAATTGATGACCAGCCAGGTTTTCCGACCGAGATTTCAATGGATCAAACAGAAGCTATTCTTGAACAAATGGGATATGAAGGGGTGTTTCCTCCAACCATCAAAAAGTTTTTACCACCCTATTGGAGGTTTCTAGCTCATGTGTTCGTGAGCTACATCTCAGGTAGGAGATCTGGGGCTGATGAAATTTCCTTGCTGAACACGGGTGCAACAGCAGCTCTTGCTATGGGTCTTGAATTCAACTTTTACAAATTCATTCTGAATGAAATGGTTGGGAATGTTGAAGGAAAGAATAAGGAGAAGTTTTTCATGTATCCAAGATTCCTGCAAGTGATCTTAAACTTCAAACACCCAGAAATTGAAAAAAGAGGAGAAACCCTTGATGTGAAATACCTTGGATCCAACACGTTTGGGCTTATGAAGCAAAATCGTAAAGGGAAGTTCATGTTTTAGGGTAAATTTCCATTGGTGAAATTTGGAAATTTTGCTGAAATCGGTGATGCATCAGTCTCTGAGAGTTCATCTGGGCATATGGAGACAGAAGAAGATGTGATTCCTGTTTCTGATCATGAAGAAGAAAGAGTTCCTCCTGTCGCAATCGTGGTAGAGGAACATGATCATTTGACAACTGTGGAAATTCAAAGTGACTACAGTAAGGATGAAGATGCAGGCAATGATGATGATGATGAGTTTTATGATGATGAGATTTTTGGTAATAACGATGATCTTTTTGGTGGTAATGTGTCGGGATTAAATGAAGCTTTCAGTTTTGGGTTTAAAAACGAGTACTGGCCGTCAAATGAAGACCTTGACCCATTCTTTAACACTATCCATGATGTTGCTCAACATGCAACGGAGATAGGGGGGTTGAAGATGTTCAAGAAGCGACGCCTCCTTCTACAGATCAAATGGCTGGTGCTTTTATTGATATAGATGCAACATCTAGTATTCCTCCCCTTGATGTTGATATTCCCACCTCGATGCCATCTGTGAGTGATCCAATTGTGACTCAAACCTCTCAGCCTCCTCTAAAAAGGAGAAGACATGATCCAAGACCAGGAGTTCTTATTTAGGAGCAGGCCCCGCTGACACAACCTGCAACCGCAACACCAGCTACTACTTCAACTGTACCAATTCAGGAAGGACCTCGCACCATTTTTGAATCTGGGAGTTCTTCAGCTCCTGGAGGTTCCTCCCCACCAAAGCCTGCGCACGACATCGCCTCTGTGAGGCTTGCAAGGGCCTTGGCTGCACAAGAAGAAACATGCCTTTCTCCTCGCGGAAAAGGCATATCAATCGAGGAAGGTAACATAGAGGGAGTGGATCCATCCAATGCAGAGCTCAAGGTCGAGATAGGAGTGTTAAAGCAGACAATCATTGAAAAGGATATCTTGATAGGTAAACTCGACGTTCGACTTTCGGATGTTGAAGCAGACAATAAAACCAAGTCAAAGCAGATAACAGATCTCCAGACTCACCTTGGAGCTTTAACTGCATGCTATTATGATTTGAAGAATAAACTTTTTGAAGAATTTGGGGACAAGTTCAAGTCATCAGTCGAACAGCCTGCAGCCACTGAAGGTTTTTCCAATGTCCCTATCCAACCTTCTCATCATGATGACCCTGTGGATCCACCACCTCCCAAAACCACAAGGATTGTCGATAGATTCGAAAAAGAACCTGTCAATGCCAACCCTCGAATCACTATCCGGCATGCAAAGAGGAAGGTTTCTGTTGAAAGGAAAGAAGGATTGCTATTTATGAAGAACTCTGATGAAAGCCTCGGTGCTGACAAACCTCAACTCACTGTAACCGATCTTGAAAAGAGGAGGTTCGGGGACAAATTTGGTGATCGATCGGGAATCAAGATGTGGGAATACAAAGACGAATTAAAACTGTGGATGGTGAAAAGGAACTCAGGTCACACGGAATATTACAAGGATACTCATGACTTTTGTTCCTGCACTAGAGTTAATCTTACAGAACTTTTGGTTGCTCCATTTCACAATCCAACTCACAACTCTATGGCCTTTGAATTCAAAAATTTTCTGGAGAGGCAGGTCAGGGAGAAGTTTGCTGGAATGAAAACCGCAGAGTCTCTTATTAGAACAGACAAGGATGTGCTCAATCCCCGAACCAACGAACCTATAAAGATTGTGTTGTGGCCGGCAACCAAACAATTAAAAAAAATTCCTATTCCTCTTCACTTTCGTGAGGGATATCTGAATAAAATTGAATTTTGGGTGTACGATGAGGCCACAGCCACAGCTGTGATCAAGTTTAAAGAAGGTTTTCTTCGTTTGTCTGACACAAAAGATCTTCTGCATTTCAGTGAGAGAGATATTAACACCTTGTCTTGTCATCAAATTATCTGCAAGTCGGAGATTATGGAGCCGACCGCCAAGGAGTTCACAGCAATGGTGGCAAAGATCATTGACAAGAGACTATGGATAGGGGCTACGGGAAAAACAGATGTGATGCTGGTAGAGAAGCCAAGATAAGAGAAGACTAAGTACATGCTAGCCTCAAACCAAGGGGGAGATTGATAGGGCACAACTTAGTGGTTTGGGCTAGGAAACTATTTGTATAGGTCTTAATATGGTCTTGGTCTTGTATTGTGTGTTTTGGTGTCTGTTTGCGGTTGTGAAGGTGTTCACGGCCGTGAACGCGTGTTCGGCCGTGAACGCGTGTTCGGCCGTGAACCTTGTTCACGGCCAGTCTGTTACTATAAATAGTGTCAGAGTCTGTCAGAGTCTAGTGACGTATCAGAGGTGTTTACGGTCATTGTGTGTGTTACTCAAGGTGTACCAGACGTTTCTTCTAATAGACGTGTGCATTGCTTGATAATCTTCTTCTTGTTCTTCATTCTTGTTCTTATTGATTGCTTGCTGTTTTGATCACTGGTTTGGATCATTGGATTGGGACTCTACAATTACTTCCTATAAAATGGCAGTTTAATGGGTGTCCACTCTCACCCACCGCTTCCTTGACTGGTGGAGGGTCGTTAGCCGAACGGGTAGGATAGGACATTAATTTTCATTAAAAGTATAATGATAATTATAAAGTAACTAAATTCCCAATCTTAGTTACTTTAGGAAAAATGTGAAAATGGTGCTATTCCATGAAATTGCACTTTGCACCTTGTTGAGTCGTTAGTGGAGCGTGTGTGGTTAACCGGCACACTAATCTGGGACTGACAGTGCATGGGAAAGGGTAGCTTGATGTTAATCATAGATCAATGGAGCATGTGTGGTTAACCGGCACATTGATTAGGTGGTTTGTAACATTGGGTGTACCATGCTAATTTGCATGGTTATTCACACCTTGTTTGTGATCCTCGGCATCCCAGTTACAAAGCTGAAGGGCACAATCGAGATTTAAACATGCCATTGAAAAGGTCAATGAATCTCAAAGAATCTAGGAATTTCAATTCATTTAAAACTTAATGTTCTATTTCGTTTTTCATGGTGGAAATTGGTAAATCGTCATTTACCTACCTTCAAATATTTTGCAATTGGATTACGACATCCGTTTTCCGAATTGTAAAATATTGTGTTGGGTCCTAGCCTTAATATTTCATTTTGGGTGTTATATGAAGGACTTAAATCAACTAAACTTGAATTTCTCCTTGTAGATGTCTAGTTTTAACAACTATGGTCTTCCCGAATCTTTTGGAAAAAGCTTTCCTAATAAAGATGATATCCCACATGGTGATCAAGGTGAAAGATTAATCCCTTTGTCATCCATTAGTGGGACTGGAAATCATACTTCACTTCCTCCACCTCCTCCAGTTATTCTCCCTAACCCACATGTTCAAAGACTTGAAAAGTTCAAGGTCATTCAAGCCCTATTGGCAAGCAAACACAAAGATGGAAATTATGTATGTGCTTACATCTTGGAGATGAAGTTACATATTGACAGAGTGGGAGAGTTGGGTGTCGAAGTCTCGAGGAAGTTGGCCGTTGACTAGGTTCTTCAATCACTTCCTGAGTCATATAGTGGGTTTGTTAAGGACTACTATATGACAGACCACGACATGACCCTTATTCATCTTACCTATTTGCTAATTGCTGCTGAATCAGAAATGATTTGGGCACTGGTAAAGCAAATTTGAATGGAAGATCAATTTCCCAAGCTTCCATGAACATTGACAATGGAAACATTGGAAGTCCAGAAAAGATTTCTCTTTCCAATGGTAAAGAGAAAGGCTAAGTCTGAGATAGTCCCGTGTACCATTCCAAAAGATTCTGTTTGTTTCTATTGCCAAGAGAAGGGGCACTAGTTGTGAAGCTGCCATATTTACCTGAAAGATCACAAGGATGATAAAGTCAAATTTTTTGACTCTACTTCAGGTAAAGTCCACTGTCTAACTCTATTAAGTTCCTAATTAGAGATTCTTAATACATGATGTTATGTAATTACATTTTGATGTTTTGGAGAATCGAAGAAATGAAAGGAGACTTAAAGGAAGAGTAAATTGATTCTCATCATGAAGAGATGGATTTCGATCGCATGGTTCGATGATTAAAATTTTGAGCTGCTGCTTAAGAGTTATGATAGATTGATTAGGAATAGATAACAACATAGTTTTCATATGTATTTGCATTGTAAGGATAAGTTTTCCGCAATTTTTATAAATAAAGAAATTTTTTGAAATTTATCTTATTTTAAGTTTCCTTACAATGGCATTTGTTACAATTGTTGCTTATATGTTTCCATTGATAGCAATATTGAAAAATGGATTTGATTCTTTCGTTTGTGGTAGTGTCAAAATTTTCCAAATAAGGAAAGATTCTCATCGCCCAAGTTTCAGTTGGATAGAAACTTGGAATCATGCAACTTGTATTGTGTGATGAATGAGAACTTTCATCTTTGGGAAATTAAGACTAATTCCTTGTTCACATGTATATATGAGTCAAGTGAAGGACTAGGGGATCGGGTACACTTGGTTGTGCGTTGGTCAGGTCCACCACAAAGAAAGATAAGACTATTTGTTATGATTTACTAAAGTTTAGTAAATATGGTTATGCTTACAAGATTAAGTGTAATTCTGAATCATTGAAAAAGTTTCAATGTATGGCAGAACGAATAAGAAGAATCAAATTAGGCGAAAAGATAAAGGTTTCTCCAATCTGAGAAGAAGGGAGAGTACTTGAGTATTGTGTTTTATGATTATCTTAGTGATTATGAAACCATATCACAATTGATCCTCTAAGGACATCTTAGTGCATTTGTATGGCTAAGAAGAGGAATCGTGAATTGTTGAAATGGTTAAATCAAGAAGATAAATCATACTTCGTTCCAAAATTAAGTCTTAGAGTCATACTCCAAGATTGTAACTTGAGTGACATGGTCTTAAGAAAGGTTTATAACACTCATCAAATGTAGAGTAAAATGTTTCTTACTCTTGTACATTTGAAATTGGTAAGTTGTGATGTTTTGGATAAGACAAAGACCAACTAAGACCAATTGTATGAAGTGTTTGTCTTGATAAGAATCCGCACTAACTCTTGAATATTTGTTTGTCAAGGACAAGAGAATCTTATATGTCAAGAGGTCAGTGGGAGTCTTAAAGACCTTGAAAAGCTTCAAGAACTAATCAAGAATGAACCTATTGTTAATCACTAGCGCACGACTTGAGGTTTGTAACCTATTGTGTTGACATGTTCTTGTTTCCATGCCCATTCCAGTTGAGGTTGACAATGCATGCGAGTTCTATGAGTGCTCAATTGTTTGCATAACAACTTGGAAGCAATGGTAGGCACATGTGCTGCCAGGTGGCAAGAAATTAAGATTGAACAAGTACGGTCCATATGAGTTTGGATTTGTCACTAACCTTGTCTTGTGATTATGGTTATGACAAATTCACATGGATAGGAACACATACACCATAAAATCTAAGTGTCATAAGGTTTCTCTCCAATTCATGAAAATGATTGTGAGGAAACGCTTTCACTAAGTAGATTTTAAGGAGATAGCAATTGTGATATTTGCATTCTCAAAGTCAATTATGATTACGGCATCCCTCTTCATAGTTTGAATTGTGAGAAATGGCAAAGATCTAAACATTTGCGACTTATTGTTGTAAGTTCTAAAATTGTTATGACACACATGTGAGCTATCTAAGATAAGGTGTATGATTTTGAGAAGCCTAGATAAAGTATTATCGAAGCATATCGTATCAGAAATCTGAACTTTGGTAATGAAAGTCAATGAGTATTGATTTCTAGAATTCTAGCTGATTTCTGAGTACATGTCAAAGCTAGTGGGAGCATAAGTGTTTTGCCAATAAGAATCTAATTATTATGCTAGTGGGAGCACAATTATTACGTTAAGTGCTGCGAGTTAGCAATGTTAATTATAGAAAACAAAAGTTTCAATTCGCAAAGTAGCAGGGTTTGAAAAGTTGTTTTGCTATAATTAAGGGAGAGGAATTTATACTTCTTTTTCAATTCTAAAAGCTTAGATTGAGTTTTTTAATCAAATTTAGTCAAGGATATATATGAATGCTATGTTGGAATGGTTCAACATAAGGAAATTTGCATTATCAAATTCGATAATGATTACGACATCCCTATTCATAGTTCGAATTGTGAGAACATAGCAAATAGAAATATTATAGCAAAAGACTGATCAAGTATCATGTCTTTATGTAAGACATTATGATCGTGTCCCATATGTTTGGGTATAGGATCGATTGCATATGCTATAATATTCTCGTGTTCTAATTTTTCCAAATGCCTAGGGCATTAAGAGGGAAAAAGGAATATAACCGGATATGACTAAAGTGGTTAAGAAGTTGTCAAGGACAATCTGAGGTTTACCAAAGATTGGTTGCTTGTGGACAGTTGGAAGTATATTCTGAATTTTGGAAGGAACATATTGACATACTCTGAGTAGAGGTGACTCTTGTTCAGAAGTGATAGTCAAAATGTGTGATAACCCGAAACTTTTTCCGTTATCCTTACCCAGTTTCCGTTAATAAAATTTGGGTTTTTTTTTTTAATTCTGTCAAATTTCTTAGTTTGGGAAAGACTTTATGTTTTAAATAAATAATATATATTTTATACGAGTCGGAATAAACCAGAAATCACGCGAAAAACTCAAAACTTCACCTGAAAACACCGAGTTCACGGTCAGGACGAGTTTACGGTCGTAAACTCGTGTAGACCGTAAACCCAGTTTACGGTCGGTGCCAGGTGGACCCCACCACCGACCAAACCCCCAGCCTATAAATACTGGACCCCCACCCTCATTTGAACCTTCTTGACCGGAAACACCTACTTTCTCTCTTTAACTCCCTTGACCGTAAACACCAAAAAGCCCTCTTTTCACTCAAAAAACGCCGGAAATCGCCATTTGGGAGCCTCTGGAACACTTTTTCGTCGAAAACAGGCACCCTTGTTCTTGAGTTTACGGTCAATCTTCATAGACCGTAAACCCGTTGCGACCGTAAACTCACCAGATCTTCATAGACCGTAAACTGCCTATCGGCCGTAAACCGTATTCACGGTCTGTCGACCGTAAACTCCATTCACGACCGTAAACAGCTCTTTCGTGAGGAAAAGCCTATTTTCTCAATTCAACCAAGTCTCGGTAACATTCCTTAACCAAAAACAAGTGTTTATCTAACACTTTATCTAACGAAATCACTAATTTAGATACATATATGTATTTATTTGATATTAGGATTCCGTTAAGTGCCACGCGCGTCGACTTGAGGATCTTCCAGTTCAATCCTTTGCACCCAACAATCAGTGAGTTCATACCCCTATATTTTCCGAGTTTTAAATGTTTTCAGGGGGGAATACAAGTAAAAGCACAAGTAATCTTGTGTTTAAAAATATAATTTTGTTTATTATATTTACCTATCATTAGTATACACTAAACATAGAACTTACTAATCATGATGAACATAGTTACTACTAGATTTGCGGATAGCTTTATAAACATGTTAAGATATAAACATTGCAAATACAGTTTTCAGAACAAAGGAAACAAACTTATGAATTATAAAATAAAAGATATTATTTTATAAGATTTCATGTTAATAACAAAATGGATTTTCATAGTATTATTAGTGAATTCGTTGAGGGAACTACAGTGTGAGACGCCTTGTAACCAGAGTCTCCTGGAGGGAGAGCGTGAGTTTGTGTATAGATCTATACGGGAGTGACAATCCCGCACCCTGACTATTAGCTACAATCAACCTAGGGTGACAAACGTCATTTTTCACGACGTCCGAGTACGTCTTAATGTTGATCGTCCATAGTATGGTTATAAGAATCCACAGGTGAAACAACGACTCGTTCACGTAATAATATACCTAACAAACAGTCAACAGGGTTAGTAACTATGTGATTAATTAGTATGTAATTAGGGTAATATGAAATTAACATCCGACTTACAGTGGGATTTGTGATTTCCGACTCATTTCCTGTTCCTTGTTTGGTTGTGGGCTTAGGGCAGAATCACTCAATCGACTGTTTGTTCGATCTAGATTTCTATGACTCGTATGTACTAAGTGATCACAGGAGGGTATTAACAACACTTTTAGGATACATAAAAACACATTATCATCTAGTTTTATTTATGTAATAAGACTACTATACAATGGTTTTCATACATAGGTTTTCAAACAGAACAATGCATAAACAACATAAGTATGGTAGATACTGGTACACCACGATTCGGAACAGATAATTCAAATAACTTACACTTAGGGAAAATATAGGATTTTCCAGGGTAAACATCCGTACTTTATAAACAGTTGGTTCATTATTCAACTAACGAATATTCATTATTAATTCCATGACTCCTTAGTTTATGCAACCAGGTTACGTATGAAGAATACCTGATAGATTGTGGAATGTGTGGTTTCCGCCTCATTCTCTGTTCCTTGTTTGGTTGTGGGTTTAGGGCAGATCCACACAATTAACTGTCTATCCGATATTAGTTTATACATAACTAGTATGAACTAAGAAGTCATAGAAGGAATGGGTTAATCATGCTTTACATAAGGAAATATTGGATTTTCTCGAGGAACACTTTCAATAGACATCAAAGAATCATTTTTAATATAAGGTTTTCAGGAGAAACATAACGTACTTTTCAAAAGAACAAAGAATAGTTTTCTAAAACATAACGCTTATGGACTCACCAGCTTTATGCTGATACTCTTTCAAAACCTACTTGTATTCTCAGGACATTAGTAGACAGGTACACGCACCGGGTTCAAGAAGATGAAGCATAGTAGCTTCGAGTCTTTACTTGTTATTTACTTTTGGAGTCAATCGTGTATGATTCAAATGTAATGTAAACCTTATACTATTAATACAATGGTTGTGATTGCTTTAATTACTATTATTCAATTGTTGTGATACTACACATGACGTCCTCCACCCCCGAACGTTTCCGCCGTTTCGGTTTGGGGGTGTGACAGATTGGTGTCAGAGCATTGTTTATAATGAACTTAGTATATCAACCAGTAAAAGATATACAACTATAAATGCAATGGGGCCGGAGTGCTCTGACTAAAAGTATACTTTTAAAATATATGTATTTTACGATAAGTATACTAATAAACATACATACTAAGAACAAGTATCACAATAAGAACAAGTAAGAACAAAACAAACAAAAGTTTTTAGATGTTGGACACTACAGTCAAACCTAAGCAGTTATGTAATCATATCAGGAATAAATATAACCTGATCAACTATATTTATTTGAGATATGACCAACATGTGTTTGGGAGTGATGGTGGTGTTGCAAAGAGTCTAAAACTTACCTAACTCCATATACAAAGTATCCTTAGAACAAAAAATAAAGATAAAATACTATAGGAGTATTTTAGGCACTATAACAAACTTAAATGAGAACTAAAAGACCTTTACTGGCAGGTCTATAGTTACGAAGTGCATGCTTCCAGGGTTATATATAATTGGGATCTAATAGATTTAGAATTGGTGATCTTCGCACCTCTACCTGTTCCTTGTTTGGTTGTGGTTTTGGAGTAGGATCACTTATTCGAAGGTCTATTTGATCTTGGTTATATACAAATTGCATGCACTGCTTGACTATAGGAGGACCCAATTTAGATCATCAATACCTACATAAGAAATGTTCTACTTAATCTCATAGGATTCTTTAGACATTCCCATTCTCGCCCGAGCAACCTAGATATAGATAGCCACTCCACTACATTCACCAACAGAGGAGCCAAGGAGGAACCAGAGAGGATGCATAAAGAGGGTTCCTAGAAGGAATCATACGAGGATGCAATTCTTCCATTAGGAAGTGATGGAGATCTGTGGTAAAACCCGAAGCATGATCTACAATGAATAGGAAAACCATAAGAAAGCCCAGAAACAACAAATCCCCACAGCTGAACTCAGGACCATCATAACTAGAACAGAAACCCCTCCCAAGGCGCTAGGTGGTAGAGCACCATATACGTCATACTAATAATTAACTAGCTAATATGATCTAGTGAGTTAGTGATTACACTGCTCACACTATGTGTTAGGCTTATCGCCTTTTTCATATCCGTTAGTATCAGTAAACCAGATCCATAACTTCATTAAGAGGGTAGTCACTATCAAATTCATAAGTCTATGTTGCATAGACCTCTGTTATGAATTGATTTAAAAGTCGGAACATGATACATTCAAAACCGAGACCATTTATATTCAGATAACATTCGATTCGTAGCCACTAAGGACTTACCCTCGTTTCGTCTTATTAGTAGAAAGATGCCACCTAAGAAGTCGAACAGAAACAAGAACAACGCACCTCCACCACCACCTCCTCCGTACGACCCGGTTGCCTTTCAGGCAGCAGTGATAGCCGCAGTGACAGCTGTCATGGCACAGGTCAATGCAAGTGGTACCAGTGGATCGGGTAGTGGAACCAACAACTCTAACCACGGACACACAAGGGAGGCTCGTACAAAGACTTCGTGATTTGCGAACCCAAATCCTTCGATGGAAGTGGGGGAGTCATTGCTCTAATGCGATGGTTCGAAAAGACAGAATCGATTTTTGAGTTCTGCGGGTGTCCAGAAGGTAGCAAAGTGAAGTTTGCTGCCTGCACTTTCTCTGACAGAGCCCTTACATGGTGGAATAGCCATGTCAAGTCACTGACTCTTCCGATCGCAAATGCAATGGGCTGGGAAAATTTGAAACAGATGATGCTAGAAGAGTACTGCCCGAGGGGCGAAGTGCAAAAACTAGAGCATGAGCTGTGGAATCTCACGATGGCAGGCTCAGACATAGAAGCCTACACAGACCGATTCAGCGACTTAGCTGTACTATGCCCTGGGATGGTTACCCCGAAAAGTAAGAAGGTAGAAAGATTCATTTGGGGACTACCTTCTCCAATCCAAGGAAACGTAATAGCGGCAAAACCTCTTACGTTTGATAGTGCCAAACGCCTGGCTCGGACCTTGGTGGACTATGGAATCCTCCAAGGCGTAATGGACCCCGTTCATAGGACAACAAAAGGAGACAATGATAATCAAGGGTCCGAGAGCAGAAAGAAGAGGCAGTCAACACAAGAACCCTCCGAGGAACAACAGACAGGTACAACCTATGCTGACCCAACGCCAACCACCTCAGCACCTGGCAGTCGTTATGCTGGAACCCTCCCTAAACGTAATAAGTGCAACTTCCATCATATCGGAAGGTGTCGAAAGTTGTATTGCAAGAACTGCCTCCGAAGGGGACACACCATCCGCTTCTGTAGGGCACCGGCACGACCAATCTCTCAGGTCCCATTTGAGGAAGCAAGTCAGACCTGTCACGTATGTGGTGAATCGGAACACTTCAGGAGAGATTGTCCCTTGGTCAGGAACCCTGGTGAAGATGGAAGAGTGCTAATGATCACCGCAGGAGAGTCTACCCCGGACACCCCCGAAAGCAGCGGTACGTCTCCCAATTCGAATCTTTTCTCAAACCTACATTTTCAAGGAAACCATTTCGCGATTAAATTCTAACGATAATAGTTTCTTCCACATCTAAACTAAGCACATAGTTTATATATAGAAACTAAATACTCTTTCTGGTAAGCTATAACGGCTTGGTGTAAACATTAGGGCTATATATAATTAGGAACCAATAGACTTAGAGTGCGTGATTCCGCCTTATTTCCTGTTCCTTGTCTGGTTGTGGATCTAAGGCAGGGTCACTCAGTCGACTGTCTAATCACTCTTAATTATATATGACTCGTAGACACCAAGCGATTATAGAAAGACTGGATAGGGATCATAATATCAAGTAGCATTCACCATAAATATCTTTCAGTTAATACACACAAAGGGCAATGCAAAACTATCGTAGTAGTAACTTCCGAATCAAAACAGAAAGCACCGAGAATACACTCAGATGCACCAATGTTCTAACAAAGTACCCTTTCCGAACTAACTTAATCCGAAACTCCACGACGTCTTCCCGCTGAGTCCGATTGTTTATGCATTATACCAAACCCACGTGTCACCGAGGAGACCCTTGCCTTAAACCGACTGAATAACACAACTCTCGTCACTCATAACGATAAACTAGATGCGAACCCCCTAAATTCCATCTCGCCTCAAACTCTCAAAAGTATTCATACAAGGAGTATGGTATCCAACCGTAACCTTCCTTAAGCACCCTCAACATACCATTTTGGAAACACCCCTCGTGCAACAAGTCAAGTTCAAGCACAGAGGCTAGGGACACATACGGTTAGTCTATCAATGGAAAATGTGCACGCGAGGGTGGTGTATAATTAAGATCCTGCAGACTTAGGATGTGTGTTTCCGCCCTATCTCCTGTTCCTTGTTTGGTTGTGGACCTGGGGCAGTGACACCCATCCGACCGTCTTATTAATCTTAATTATATACGACTTGTGTACATGAGGCAATGGTAGACGGACCAGGTATGAGTCCTACCATGAACTCAAGGATAAAAGTTGCTCAGAACAACGAAAGAACATCCTACCTGTTGGATGAAAGTGGCCAGGCAAGTCCAACCTACACATCATTCACAGATCAGAAAAGAATATACAGCAGTGATGACCTGCTGAATCACCTAGCAAGGATTTGAATTCACTAGAGAACGCAAGGGTTGTATGAAACCCAAGGGCTCTACCGATCCGGGAGAAACGTCGGTCCGATGAGACACTTGTGATAACCTTCATCTTTTTTCTAAAATCCAGGAATTTTATTCCGTGTTCGAATTTCGGGACGAAATTCCCTCTAACGGAGGGATGATGTGACAACCCGAAACTTTTTCCGTTATCCTTACCCAGTTTCCGTTAATAAAATTTGGGGTTTTTATTTAATTCCGTCAAATTTCTTAGTTTGGGAAAGACTTTATGTTTTAAATAAATAATATATATTTTATACGAGTCGGAATAAACCAGAAATCACGCGAAAAACTCGAAACTTCACCTGAAAACACCGAGTTCACGGTCAGGACGAGTTTACGGTCGTAAACTCGTGTAGACCGTAAACCCAGTTTACGGTCGGTGCCAGGTGGACCCCACCACTGACCAAACCCCCAGCCTATAAATACTGGACCCCCACCCTCATTTGAACCTTCTTAACCGGAAACACCCACTTTCTCTCTCTAACTCCCTTGACCGTAAACACCAAAAAGCCCTCTTTTCACTCGAAAAACGCCGGAAATCGCCATTTGGGGCCGTTTGGGAGCCTCTGGAACACTTTTTCGTCGAAAACAAGCACCCTTGTTCTTGAGTTTACGGTCAATCTTCATAGACCGTAAACCCGTTGCGACCGTAAACTCACCAGATCTTCATAGACCGTAAACTGCCTGTCGACCGTAAACCCTATTCACGGTCTGTCGACCGTAAACTCCATTCACGACCGTAAATAGCTCTTTCGTGAGGAAAAGCCTGTTTTCTCAATTCAACCAAGTCCCGGTAACATTCCTTAACCAAAAACAAGTGTTTATCTAACACTTTATCTAAAGAAATCGCTAATTTAGATACATATATGTATTTATTTGATATTAGGATTCTGTTAAGTGCCATGCACGTCGACTTGAGGATCTTCCAGTTCAATCCTTTGCACCCAACAATCAGTGAGTTCATACCCCTATATTTTCCAAGTTTTTAATGTTTTCAGGGGGAATACAAGTAAAAGCACAAGTAATCTTGTGTTTAAAAATATAATTTGGTTTATTATATTTACCTACCATTAGTATACACTGAACATAGAACTTACTAATCATGATGAACATAGTTACTACTAGATTTGCGGATAGCTTTATAAACATGTTAAGATATAAACATTGCAAATACAGTTTTCAGAACAAAGGAAACAAACTTATGAATTATAAAATAAAAGATATTATTTTATAAGATTTCATGTTAATAACAAAATGGATTTTCATAGTATTATTAGTGAATTCGTTGAGGGAACTACAGTGTGAGACGCCTTGTAACCAGAGTCTCCTGGAGGGAGAGCGTGAGTTTGTGTATAGATCTATACGGGAGTGACAATCCCGCACCCTGACTATTAGCTACAATCAACCTAGGGTGACAAACGTCATTTTTCACGACGTCCGAGTACGTCTTAATGTTGATCGTCCATAGTATGGTTATAAGAATCCACAGGTGAAACAACGACTCGTTCACGTAATAATATACCTAACAAACAGTCAACAGGGTTAGTAACTATGTGATTAATTAGTATGTAATTAGGGTAATATGAAATTAACATCCGACTTACAGTGGGATTTATGATTTCCGACTCATTTCCTGTTCCTTGTTTGGTTGTGGGCTTAGGGCAGAATCACTCAATCGACTGTTTGTTCGATCTAGATTTCTATGACTCGTATGTACTAAGTGATCATAGGAGGGTATTAACAACACTTTTAGGATACATAAAAACACATTATCATCTAGTTTTATTTATGTAATAAGACTACTATATAATGGTTTTCATACAAAGGTTTTCAAACAGAACAATGCATAAACAACATAAGTATGGTAGATACTGGTACACCACGATTCGGAACAGATAATTAAAATAACTTACACTTAGGGAAAATATAGGATTTTCCAGGGTAAACATCCGTACTTTATAAACAGTTGGTTCATTATTCAACTAACGAATATTCATTATTAATTCCATGACTCCTTAGTTTATGCAACCAGGTTATGTATGAAGAATACCTGATAGACCGTGGAATGTGTGGTTTCCACCTCATTCTCTGTTCCTTGTTTGGTTGTGGGTTTAGGGCAGATCCACACAATTAACTGTCTATCCGATATTAGTTTATACATAACTAGTATGAACTAAGAAGTCATAGAAGGAATGGGTTAATCATGCTTTACATAAGGAAATATTGGATTTTCTCGAGCAACACTTTCAATAGACATCAAAGAATCATTTTTAATATAAGGTTTTCAGGAGAAACATAACGTACTTTTCAAAAGAACAAAGAATAGTTTTCTAAAACATAACGCTTATGGACTCACCAGCTTTATGCTGATACTCTTTCAAAACCTACTTGTATTCTCAGGACATTAGTAGACAGGTACACGCACCGGGTTCAAGAAGATGGAGCATAGTAGCTTCGAGTCTTTACTTGTTATTTACTTTTGGAGTCAATCGTGTATGATTCAAATGTAATGTAAACCTTATACTATTAATACAATGGTTGTGATTGCTTTGATTACTATTATTCAATTGTTGTGATACTACACATGACGTCCTCCACCCCCGAACGTTTCCGCCGTTTCAGTTTGGGGGGTGTGACAAAATGGGAATATGGAAATGTTTCCATAAGTGGAAGTTACTCTTTAAATCTGTATAAGATTTGAAACTTTTATGCAAGAAGAATGTTCAAAGGAATGTACTTTGAATTTGAGACTTCATTTCCTTGGAATTGTCTTGTAACAATTTCCAGTGGAAAGTTTTGTAATATCGTTGGTCAAGTCTCTATGACTCTTGGTACCTAGACATTACAAAACAATATTGCATAATAGTGTTCTAGCAGTGACAAGAATTTGGAATTCTTACACTTGCAATAACGATTTGGAGTTGTGAAATGAGCATCATTTGAAATATTTTCAATTGATCTATTTCACAAAATAAAAGACCATAGAAAACATAGTGTGCATGCTTGGAGCATGGGATAACTATTGTTTTAATTCAAGTATTAAGTTGATAAATCGAAACATTATACAATGAATAATGTGTAATCAATATGGTGATTAAATAAAAGGTGTTTTATTTATATTCATAAGTTCTGAGACCGTATTGGATTCGATTATTCTTGTGTTTCACTTTGCATGTTTTCACTTCCCGAATAATTAGGTTATTCAAACCATCCACAGTCGATAATACTTTGGAAGTAGGTATTGAGGCAAGACTGTCATGAATATGACTGTAGATTGTCTAGGTGTTTTAAACATAGCACACGTTTGTTGCAGTGTTCATGAGTACTCCCAAAATAAGATTCGAGTATTGGATTAAACCCACGCTCATCTGAATCACTTAATGGATTTTATCACGAGTGATTGGTGAGACGATAATATCTTATATTCTTGAAACGGAGACATGTGAGTTGTAGTTGCAAGTTGGTTGCATATTGACATATGTAGACGCACCAGTAACTTGGTGTTATAAAATATATTGTTGTGTGTAATTTGATGAGTAAGTACAAGCAAGCATTTGATTCGAAGTTTATCCATTCCTTTTACCCTTAGAGGGATAAAAGTGATATCTGTGGGCCCCTCGATGATTTAGTGATGACAAACCTAAGTGCTTGGCCAAGCCTGGACTGATTTGATTTGTTCAATTAGTCGGTCATCATAAATCAGAAATCGGGAAACAACAGATGGACAGAGAGAATGATTATAATCCATGTCTCAGCCCATATGATATCTAGAATGGAGGAATATATGATCCCTTATCTAATGGACGCGTCATTGACTAGGTCAGAGTTCGACAGTGGCTTTTAAGAGCTACAATTGCTAGTCGGGTTGTGGAGTCATACTTGCAATAATAGTTATTAGACTTATCCAAGTGGGAGACTGTTGGATTAGGTGTCTAAGCCCATAACTATAATTGGTATGCACTTGACCCGAGAGTAACATGGTCCATTTGGGTTACATATCACCACGACAATTTGATAGGATGAACTTTTGAGAAGAGGTTAGTTATGATTTATTAATATATTATATGTTCTAATATATTAATATGAAATCATATGATTTAATTAGTATTGATCAAGAATTAATTTGGAATTAATTTAGTGATCAAAAGAGACTAATTAATAGGGACTAATTATGTAAATTAGTTATATATATGGTTTGGGCTTATGATACATGATGGACTAAGTTTATGGATGAATCCATAAAGAGTTAGCCCACTTGAGTCATGGATCATGGATAATAAGCCCAAGTGTATGATTAGGGTTTACCCATGACTCTTGGATTCCTACACTATATATATATATATATATATATATATATATATATATATATATATATATATATATATATATATATATATATATATATATATATATATATATATAGGGAAAAGTTATATTGAGAACACTAAAAGGTTGAGAAACGCGAGAACAAATGTGGACCAATCGTTTCATAAGGGTCAAAAATAGGAAAGTGTGTAGTTACGTAAACAGTAATTAGGCAACATAAACATAACCTAAACGTATTAAATAACCATGTAACAGACGTTTTTCATGATTGAAGCCAGAACGATAAAGAACGTTAATTGGATAGAAGTTATTGAAACCGTATTGGTTATTGTTGAAGTCCATATCGCCGACATTAGAGGTGGAATCGAAATTTCCAAAACATTACAACAATATTGTTGTAGTCGTCTGGAATCAGATTACGATAAGGTTATTGAATTCGGCTGCGATGAAGAACGTCGTTTGTGGGGATTTTTTATGGTGATGAAGGTTACTTCAATTCAATGATCGATATTGGTGATGAAGATGAAGGTACGTGTATTTGATTTCAAAAATTATTATTTGACTGTAATCATATTGTGAAACGAAAAAGAATTGTTAGTTTCTGCTAAAACGAAATACAACTGTTCAATTCGATTGAATTGATTTATACTGATGAATGATACAGACGTGAATTAAGTTTATAACAACTGTAAAAGCAGTAGTGATTGAGTTACATGTTGTATGGTTATTAAATGCTAGAATTGTATAGTCAATAATGAATATGTAGGGTGTAATGCGAAAAATATTTAAATTCAGTGATGATTATGATGTTGTGTATGTACGTAGGTAATTGATAAACACAAATCAATTCAATCGAATAGGTTGATAAACACATAGACCTTATTCACTTATGATTATAATGTGTTGTATGTACATATATAATTTACCAGTGACAAATATAGACTTGTTATTCCAATAATTTCTCTAATCTTGGTTATATGTGAATCATTGTTTAATTTATGGAATTATGTAGTTTTACGTTGAAAAAGTGTTTGAATATGTTTGTAATAATAAATGATTTAATGTATTTGTGATGGAACTGGTGTATATATAAATGATGTTGTTTTATTCATGATTGAATACAAATGATTTGATTTGAATTCAATTGGTGTCTATGCGTATTTGTATTGAAATCATTGAAGAATATATGAGGTGACAATCAATAATGTTTGCAACTTTTTATTAGGGAAAAAGTTTTGTTTATTTCAAAGTTAGACTTATTATTCCATTAGGTTGCATAGTCGTTGTTATATGTGAAACATTGCTTAATTTAAGTAATTATGTGGTTTTACGGTGAAACAGTTTTTGGACAGGTTTGTAATCACAAATGATTTAATGAATGTGCATTGTTGTTAGTTCAATCAATAATGAATAAAACAACAACATTTATATATGCATTGATGTATTGGTTGGGTATCCATATTTAAATATTTTGATTGAACTGGGGTATCTATAAATGTTAGTGTTTCAATCATCATTGAATACAATTGATTTGATTTGAATAGAATTGGAGTCTATTCGTAGTTGTGTTGGAATGATTGGAGAATATATGATGAGACAATCATTAATGTTCGCAACTACTTATTAGTCAAAACAGTTCTGTTAATTTCAAATGTAAACTTATAATTAAATTAAGTTGTATAATGTTGGTTATATGTGAATGATTGTTTGTAATCGTAACTGATTTAATGTAGTTGTGATGGAACTGGGGTATCTATAAATGTTTTTGGTTCAGTATACAATTTATTTGAATTGAACTCAATTTGTTGGTAATTCGTAGTTGTATTTTGATAATTGAAAAATACATGTTGAGACAATCATTAATGGTCGCAACTATTTATTAGGCAAAACAGTTTTTTTTATTGCATGGAATGGTTAAATGTATTTATATAACAATAGTTATATTCCAAAGTGGTTGTTAATGAGTAATAAGTAATATAACAAAAATGGCAGTGTAATAAAGTCAAATAGTTGATATATCTATTGTGGTGGAACAGATAACTCTACACAAGAAAGTGAAGGTGGCTACGAGGATACATCTGATGAAAATGAGAGTGACAATGAATCAGGTCAAAGTCTTGATGATTGTGATGGTAATGAACTATGGTTAATGTTTACAAAAATTACCATCTATATAAATGTAATTTAATTGGAACTGTTTGGATCAGGTACGGAATCTGATGAAAATGAAAGTGTCAACAATAGTATTTTATATTCACCTGGTGGATCTAATAAGCTGTGGAAACCTAGTGTCGCGAAAGAATTTATGCCTGATGATCAGGTTACATTCGAATCACTGACACATGCAATCAATATGTATAGAAAATATGCAGAACATGCGGGGTTTGATGTTCGGTTGAACACAACTACAAGGTTTCGACATGACAAATCAATAATAAAGATAAAGTATGTTGTTTGCAATCGCGCTGGGAAAATACCAAATAGAAGCCTGGATACAATGGATACAAATAATGGTGGAAGGAAACATAGGAATTCAAACTTTATTGTAACGGATTGTAAAGCATTGATAAAGTTTGAACGTGTTAGTATTGGAACAAATGAGTTTCAAATTAGAGAGTTTCAAGAGCTGCACAACCACCCTCTTTATACCACAGAAGAGCGCAGACATTCAAAAAAGCTAGGAAATTAAATTATTCAGACAAGGAGTTTATTATACGCGCAGCAACGACAAATGTGGGTGCAACAAAGGCGCATAAACTTTGTGTTGCGTTAAAAGGTGGATATGAGTGTGTTGGTCCCGAAGAGAGTGATTACAAAAATTTTAGGAAAAAGTTGGGTAACATTATAGGCAACAAGGATGCACAATTAATAGTGAATAAAATGAATGAGAGGAAAACATATTATCCAGATTATTCCTTTGAGTATAAATGTGTCGATAGCGTGTTAAATGCTATCATCTGGGCTGATGAAACAGATAAGGTATTCTACAAGGAGTTTGGAGATGTGATATCTTTTGACGCTACCTTTCGAACAAATAAGTAAGTGTAAGCTGCGTGTTATTTTGGTTGCTGTGTATTTTGGATTAATATGTTTGTACGATTTCATTATTAATGACAAATATTATTATTTAGGTATGGAATGGTATTCGTACCTTTTACAACTATTGATAATCACAAAAGATCTGTTACTGTTGGTGCTGGCCTACTTAGTAATAAGAAAATAGAGTCTTATTGTTGGTTGCTTGAAGCTTTTTTAAAGGCTCATGGAAAAGAACCAACATTGGTGTTAACAAACCAGGATCCAGCGATTCTACAAGCAGTTGAGGCTGTATTCCTGAACGCAAAGCATAGACTTTGCTTATGGCATATAACAAAAAAACTACAGGTCAAGGTATGTTGTATGGGTAATTGAATTACATATGGTGAATATGTAATGAGGTTTTAATTTTGTTGATGAATGTACATTTATATGTTAAATATATGTAAAATTTGAAGTTTAAAATGGTTGTGTATCACGTTAGTGGGGATGTTTTGAAAAACACGGATTTCAGAAAACGCTTCAACAAACTAGTGTGGAATATATATATGGATCCCATTGAGTTTGAAACAGCGTGGAAGTCATTGATAAAGGATCACAATCTGCAAGATAAACGATGGTTTAAAGACATGTATCGTAGGCGGACGTCATGAATACCAGCTTATTTTAAGGAAATGCCAATGCATGGTCTGATGAAAACAACTTCCAGGTCTGAAAGTTTGAATTCATTCTTTAATAAGTACTCGCATCATGGGAATTTCCTTTTGTATTTCATGGTGAACTATGACACGGCGATTGGAAAACAACGTAACACGCAACGTCGTCTTGATAATGAAGCTAAGCGAACCAGACATAAATTTGGGATGGGCACATGATTAGAGCAACATGCAGCAAAAGTGTATACAAATACAGTTTTTGCAAAAATTCGAAAGGAGATATACAAAGGAGCATGGAATTGTTCAATTGATAGTGTAGAAAATATTAATAGGTGACAGATAGTAATGATTACACATTTGGACAAAAGGAGACAAGTGAAGACAAAGTGTAAGGTTAGTTCCTAAAATTCAACTGAATGTAAAAGCATCAGTAATGTTTATAAGAATATAAACTAATAAATTATTTTTTTTTTTAAAATGTGTCTAAAGTATGTATTAAAATTTTGACGTAGGTGGAACTGAAGTTGCCAGAAAAGGATGTAAAATGTACATGCGAACTCTTCAAGCGAATGGGTATTTTGTGTCGACATGTATTTGCAGTTCTGAAGAATAATCACATTTAGGAGATACCAGAGCAATATATTCTGCGGAGGTGGAGAAGGGATATTATTTCTAGCCATTTGTTGGTTAGTAAGAATGGGCTTGCTTAATTGGAAGATGAAACTTTTAAGTTGTTAACCGAAGCATATAGTAACTTGGAGTACTGTCTGGAGCGTCTTCAGAATGATAAGGATAAATTAGAAGATTTTGTGAAGACAACACGTACGATGAGGAAGGTGTTCGAGCAACATGCCAAATTCAGTCAGCCTGTCATGTATCCTGGTTTGCAGCATCCTTCAGTAGTTGTTTTCGGTTAGCTGCATTCAGCTTTTGGAATTCCGCTACCTGATGAAGGATTGAATCCTTAAGCAGTTTGTAGTCAGAATTTATTATTTTGCAAAGATATATGACCCGTAGTCTAGATAATTGGTTGTCCTGTGCAAGCGACTCTGGCTTGAATCCAGTTTTGAAATCTCTAATGTTTCCACCCATGAACGTCTCCATGTGACGCATAGTAAAAATACCACAGTCAGTGCTATTGTGTACTGTTGACCAAGAAAGTTGGGGGATTTGTCCTGGGACATGTGAAAAGGCTTTAGCGTTTGGATGGTGAACAGACCGCAGATATTTACTCATGTATGAATGCTGGAAATGATATAGGATTATATGTTAAAAAATGGATTTATATAAAATAATAATTTCAAGCTGTATTTGTATCTTACAATGACGTCTGGTAGTAAACCATATGTGTCGACATCTCTTTTGATGTTGTCAATGATCCAAAAGGCTGGTTGTTGAAAGTCGAGTACGACAAGGAAAATATGAAATTCACGAACGAATGGCATGAATAGCTGAAACAAATATTATGTATATGATTTAAAATACTTTAGTGTTGGTATTGTCAATGCACTCACTAAAGGTTACATCAATATCTAATAAATTATTAAAAACAATGAGTAATTATACAAAGTGGGTAAAGAAACATACTAGTTGCACATCGCGTAGTGTTGCATCAAAATCGTCAATGGATAGGCTCAAATTTTCATAAAAAATTTTCTTACGATCTTCCTCTGTCAACACAGTATTTTCGAGATACAAACTCTGTGAAGAAGATATATAGTGAAATTACAGAGGTTGTTAATAATGTTTGTGAGTAGTGTAATAGGAAGATGAAATTTAAGGTGTAATGTGAAAATGTGCTAGTCATGTATGTGCAAACGTAGAAGATTATATTATTACATAGTTAATGATTGCTAATGTTTATTAAAATTGTACCGTCAACGTGGTAGTGGCAAATAGTATGCGAGGAGATAAATTGGAACGCAAATCTTCATCGAAATTTAACAGATGACTCCCACAATCTAGTACGTGTCCAAAAAGTTCACATATGGGGAAAAAGCTTTCCATGTGAAAGCGTTCAACAGCTACACCAGCACAAGTCCTAAAAAGTTCGTCACTGCATAAAATAAAATGTTAAAACTTAAATAATTTTGATTTTATCAGTTATGAATAAATTTGTATGTACCTTGGGTGACCTTGTGTTGAGAAAACCCATTCAGATAGGTCCTTCTGAGCACGTGATATACGTTTGGTTATATCAATTGCCCGTACAATGAACGGAGAACGTAGTACAGGGAGCTTATTTCTTGGCCTTAACTCTCTTGCGCGGACAGGAACATCATCACTGTGAATAGGAACAATTGATAATGGAAGAGGACTTAGACAATGGTCTTTTGGAGTTTTCATGATATCTTTCAGTGGTAAATTGCTAATGATATCAGCAAACTCTTGTGTCATCTCGATGCTAAAGTTTGGAAAAGGTGAATTGTGGAACGATTTAACAGAGTGTTCAACCATTTGACATGACCTGTTAATCTGTTCTGCGTTGTCTGACCACCATTGGGATAAAGGTCCAATGCTGCCTGCATCAGTAGAACTGCCACCTCCATATTTCGCGGATGCTTCATTATGGAAGATTCTGATCTTGGCTTTCCATTCGTAGAAATCACAAACAAGAGGATGTCTTTCGATTGTTTCTACAAGTTTTGAGTCCATCAAATTATTATCCTCAACTAGCTTGGTGAACATACTTTCAATGGTGGAAAGGTATTCCTGAAAACATTATGAATGATTAGTAATATGTGATAAATATGAAAAAATGATGAGGAAATTTTCTAACCTCAACTGATCCATTCGCCGAGTTGACATTTTCAGCATTGTCATCCTGTGGTATGTAAGGATCCTGAAGTTCACCAGAACCAATTCCACCATTTCTGATTTCATACTCCTCACGTAACCGCATGGTTTCCACATCCCATAAACATATAGCAGGTCTTCCACGATCGATCGTAACCGCATCACATGAAACATGCTCCAGGTATATAAGCTTATATGATAAAAAAAATATAAGTAAATCATTAGTGATCAATGAGTAGTCAATTAGTCGTTACCGATGTGGTAGTGTAATCATCAGTGACTAAGTCAATAATAAATAAGTAGAATTAATGTAGTAAGTTAGGTTGTAGGATAGGTACTGTCAATAGGACAATAGGGCCAACATAGTAAGATGTATCGCTCATCGAATTCCATGCATGTTTTGTATTTTTCAAACACTCTAACACGTATGAACACCAATCTATGTCACTTAAATCAAAATCCTCTGAAACCCTTGAAAGCATTGATACATCACATGTGCCCATGCTCTTGGATTGTCTAAGGGTGTTACAAATAAGAACCAAAAAATTGACTTTAAACAATAACCCAACATCTTTTAATCTCTTTATCGCCCTTTGTACGCCTTTGGGCCTAATATCATTTTCTGAATTGAACTGTGCAGACCACAAATCAATAGTTTTGTCTTCAGCGGCTGTGAACTTTACTGAATTGATATTGATATTTCCCACAGGGAGACCCAACATGTCATGTATCAATTGCCTAGTGATTGGTATCTCACCCCGATCGACATTCAATACCATGCGTTCAGGGTCAAAGTTATTGACCACATAGTACCCAATTCGTGATGCCGACCCATCTACTTTTATATTTAAAAGGGGACCAAATCCAATGAATGATAAATACTCCTTCTGTCCATTCGTCACACCGTACATTGTGGAGAATAATAAATTTGGTGACGTACGAATATGTATTCGCCTTGGTTGTGTTGGAATACCCACATGAACTCCCTTCTTTGCTTTTCTGTTCTCCAGTTTCTTGACTTTAACTTTTGTCTTAATTGCTTGAGGGCTGGCCACATCTGCTCTAGCTTTCTTCTCCTGATGTTGTACAACTTTGGCTGTTACAAGTGGAGGTGATTTCCTTTTATTTTGGCTGATAACTAGGTGTGGGTCTTTAAAATCTGATTCATCACGTGATGGCTGCTGTTTCTCTTTAGACGTAAACAACATTTTTCTAATATTTGTGTAGTTTTGGGTGGAAAATACAATTCAACAGTCAAACAACGGTAAATAAGATGAATGAATTATACTAGCAATTTAAAGAAAGACAGTGTTAATGAGCTACCTGATTTTGTATACCCATGCACAGGTGAAAGGGAGTTGGAATGTGGATCACATTTCTGCTTTGAACGAATTTCATGAAGCACTTCAACAGAATCACTATGTCCGGAATGTAGACCTTGTATTGATACTGAGGCATAATAAAAAATAATGAAGAATATGCTTTTTAGTGTGATAACTAATTCAAAAAATAATAAAAAAAACTACCTTCTTTCTGAATTGGTTTGACAGTTGAAACAGGTTTGGATCTTGACCTTTGAGTCAGAACTCCAGCTTTATCGATGGTTGGTATGGGGGTAATCCTGATAGAATCAGATGCATCTACATCGATATCTATCATTATTGGATTTGAGGGATCATTCTTGTATTTCATTAGTGAGTATCTGTTATGGATACACTCACTTTTCATGCGCCCTATTGTAGTTCATACATGATAACAAAATTATAAGTCTAATCTTACTGTTAACTACCCCCATAAACATAATGCAAATTGACACATATGAATAGAACATAGATAACATACATTTATATGGAATCTATGATGAATAAATGTAGTGCAAATAATTTAACATGTAACACATAAGCATGAAATTAGGGCCAATAAGATCATACATGATAACAAATACATAATTCTAATCTTACTGTTAACTACACAAATTAACATAATGCAAATTGAAACATAATAATAAAACAGAAATAACATACATGTAAATGGAATCTATGGTTAATAAATATAATGCAAACACTTTAGCACGTAACACCTAAGTGTGAGATAAGGGCTAATAAGACCTGTGGCAATATTTACATAATCAGACCATCTATATGGCAAACTCATCTCAATCGATGAGTTGTAGTTGAATTTAACAACATAGTGATCCCAATAACATCATTCAAGCTTTTGCAAATCGATTTATATGATTAAAAAAAAGGCTAACAATGAACATATAGTTGAGAAAATAGGTCATAAATCTTCCATGAACCGTTTGACAAAATCGAAAGTATACATTGAAAACTCATGTAAAACATTGTATACAAAGTATACAAAATCGAGTTATATGATTAAAAAAAAGGTTAATTGTGAACGTAAAAGGAACTTACCTCTTGTGCGATTCCCGACTGCATAACCTCCTTCAAATTCGACCTCCATAAGCTTTTATATCGACGATCTTTAACGATAAAATGCAAGTAATCTTGAAGAATCCTAATGTTCCAGCGTCACATTGGTTGCATATCATCGAATCACAAAAACCACAGGATAATTGATATGTAATGTGAAAGAAACTGATGTAGAAGGATCCCCCAATTCCAGCTTAAAGATTCTTGCAAATCATCGGATAATCAAAAAAAAAACCCAAACTTGGAACTGTATTGTAAGTAATGAGAGGTGAAAGGAAGAAGACGAATCGAAGGAAATAAGCCGGATATTTTGTAGATGAATAAAGTAGGTACGATTAATTGGGATACGTGTTATCAGTCTAATTAGTCTAATTAAAAGTATATCGTCTTCCCTAATTTAATATTGCATAAATAACAATAACCCTAATTTAATATTGCATAAATTAAGGAGATAAACTATTTTAACATTTTACATTTTAAGGACATAATTTTGAAAAAGTAACAAAAATGGAATGTTCTCACGTTCTCAACCTTTTTCGTGTTCTCAATATAACTTACCTCTCTATATATATATATATATATATATATATATATATATATATATATATATGACACCCTATAGCCTAAAATTGGTTGCACAAGTTTTGCTAGAGTGTTCTTGGAGAGCCATAACCAATTGTAGTGTGCATAAACTCTCTCAAAAGTCATCCTTTGTCTAAGGTGTGTTGTGAACCATTTGAAGTGAAACATTTGGCGCACTAAGTTCTTAAAGGCCAAATACAACAAGTTCCACAAGCTACATAAAGAGGTAAACTCCTAACTAGTATTTTATGTTGTTTATGTCAATTGCATGCTAGTTGTAGTCTTAATGCTTTGGAAACAATATTACATGTATAATTAGAGAAAACATAGATCCAAAGCATTTAGGGTTGTATGTGCACCATAGGATGTTGTAGTATACAAAACCCAACAATTATATATGTCAAAATCATAAGTTAAAATCATAATTTGATTGAAATATAAAGCAAAATTAGATAAGTGTGAATACACAAAAATTGAAAAACACATAATGGTCTCACTTCGTGAATAATTACTGAAAATTTAAGATATATATGTAGTAATAATCACATGTGTGTGTTAAATAATAAATCATTAAGTATATTATACATATTAGTCACCGATTTGACCGACTTCTACAACAATGCTCAGTTCAGTAAAGGGTCGATCAGGAAGTACTCAGGATTCTGTAACTCGCCTTGGTAAAGGGCCGAGTAGCGAGTACTCGGAGGAGTAATAGGCCAACTCGACGAGTTTTACAACACTGGTTGAACCATTAACTTGTGATGTTTTTATAGCACGCCTAGCTGATTGACAAATTGATGAGAAAAATTTCCCATCATTATGGGGAGAAGAGAAGATTCTAGAAAAGGATGTTTCATGGAATGAGCCTTCTTTATCATATCTTGACCCTCACACAAAGGAATGTGAAATGGAAGTTCAAAATATAATTCATTTCCAAGAAATGGAAAATCAATTGCTTGACGTATTTACTGACACAGAAAGGGTGACTAAATCATATATACTTGTTGTCAATGATCCAGCTCAAATTGAAATTCCATATGGACAATCTGATGATAAAGTCACTCAAGAGTCTAAAACACGCCTGAAGCATGGAAGGCCATTTGGTTCTAAGGATAAGAACCCACAAAAAAGAAGATGAGTAGAAAATGCACTAGATCATGAGGAAAGTGTTCCTAGAGAAACACGAATTATCAAGATTACCCCAGGAAAGGAGGATGTTGTACTAAATTATGGTCAAACGAATAGAATATGTGAACAAAATGAAACTGACAATATAAGTGCAATATTTTCGTATTCAGTTCCATGTGATATTATAAAAGATGATCCCGAACCACAATCTGTCATTGAATGTCAAAGAAGAAATGATTAGGCTAAATGGAATGATGCTATGCAAGTTGAATTAAATTCCCTTAACAAGAGAAGGTTTTTGGGACCATATCCTCACACCTGGAGTTGTGAAACCATTAGGGTATAAATGGATCTTCGTATGAAAAAGAAATGAGAAAGACAAAATTTTAAGCTACAGACCAGGCTTGTTGCTCAAGGTTTCTCTCAAAGA
Source organism: Lactuca virosa (assembly GCF_052849685.1). Taxonomy (NCBI): domain Eukaryota; kingdom Viridiplantae; phylum Streptophyta; class Magnoliopsida; order Asterales; family Asteraceae; genus Lactuca; species Lactuca virosa. The sequence goes on along the minus strand of NC_136430.1, from coordinate 124,101,100 downwards.
CCTGAAACTGATTATGAGGATACTTATTCACCGGTAATGGATGAAACCACTTTTAGATATTTAATTAGCTTGGCGGTCTCTGAAAATTTAGAGATGTGTCTTATGGATGTTGTTACAACTTACTTGTATGGATCACTTGATAGTGATATATATATATATATATATATATATATATATATATATATATATATATATATATATATATATATATATATATATATATATATATATGAAAATGCTTGAAGGATTTAAAATGCCTGAAGCATTAAGTACAAAACCCAAAGAAATGTATTCTATAAAATTGCAAAGATCATTGAGTGAGTTAAAGCAATCTAGACGCATGTGGTACAATCGTTTAAGCGATTATTTGACAAGTAAAGGTTACAAAAATAACACTTTTTGTCCATATGTATTTATTAAGAAGACAACATCTGAGTATGTGATCATAGCGGTTTATGTTAATGATCTAGACATCATTGGAACGAATAAAGAAATTCTTGAAGTGATTGAAATTTTAAAGAAAGAATTTGATATGAAAGATCTTGGACAAACCAAATACTGTCTTGGTTTGCAGATTGAGCATATGCCTAATGGAATACTTGTGCATCAATCAAATTACACAGAAAGAATCTTGAAATGTTTCAATATGGACAATGCGAATACTTTCATCACTCCAATGGTTGTTAGATCATTAAATATTGACAATGATCCATTTTGTCCATGCGAAGAAAATGAAGAAGTCCTTGGTCCAGGAGTTCCATATCTAAATACAATTGGAGCTCTTATGTATCTTACCGATTGTACTAGACCTGACATTTCTTTCGCTGTAAACTTGCTAACAAGGTTTAGTTCATCCCCAACAAAAAGACATTGGAATGGGATCAAACATATTTTTCGATACCTTCGAGAAACTAGTGATTTAGGGTTATTTTATCCTAACAATTCAAAACAAGGCTTGATTAGTTATGCAGATGCATGTTATTTGTCTGATCCTCATAAAGCTAGATTTCAAAATGGATACATATTCATGAATGGAGGTACTGTAATTTCCTGGCGTTCTCAAAAGAAAACAATTGTTGCCACATCCTCAAATCATGTTGAAGTAATTGCACTAAATGAATCTAGTAGAGAATGTGCATGGTTAAGATTGACAACACAGCTAGTTTTAACTTCATGTGGCCTTGAAAATGATATAGGTCCAAATTTAATTTATGAAGATAACTCAGCGTGTCTCACTCAAATGAAAGAAGGATATATCAAGAGCGACATGACAGGTACACTCAAGAGCTTATAAAGGACCATCAAGTTAAAATAAAATATGTTCAATCCATCAACAATGTAGCAGACCTTCTACGAAGGCACTTCCTACTGCAATCTTCAGGAAACATGTCCATGACATTGGAATGCGACATTTGCATATAATATAATGTAACAGATTTATAAATAAGGGGGAGTCAACTATACACTACACTCTTTTTCCCTTAGCTAACGTTTTTTCCCACTGAATTTTCTTTAGTAAGGTTTTTATTGAGGTAGTACATAAAAGTTAAACGCTAAATTTGAAATAATGTCATCCAAGTGGGAGTGTTGTAAATAATTTGTGGATGACATAATAATTGATGCATGATAAATTTGTCAATATTTATAACTAGTTACAATTATAGGTAGATTATGAATCGTAAAATTTGTAGTATAAATACACATCCATTGTAAATGATGAAACACACCTAAAGTTACACTTTCATATGTAATATAACTTTCATATTGTCTCTAAATATTCTTTCTTCTCAATTAAAGTTCTTATCAGAATTACTAGTTTGGTTTGGTTTAAAGTTACAATAATTACGCTTAATTTATATATATATATATATATATATATATATATATATATATATATATATATATATATAAGAATTTCGTATATACCCTTATTAAACGTCAAAATATCATATTTGCCCGACCTATTTTTAAAATATCATATTTACCCAAATCTATTTTTTTAAAATTTTTTTATTATTTAAAATCATTAAAATTGAAAAACTTAACTACATAGTCATATTACCCTACTTTTTTAAATCGCAGGACCTCTTAGAATCCGATACTCATCCAAGGCCTATTATATGAAATTCTCTATCACTAGTTTTTGATCATTCCCTTGATAGTAAAATGGACCAAGTAAAAGAGAGGACCTATAGCTTTAGTAACCACAATGAAGCACCAAGGATAAACTCCGAACAAAAACCAATGTGATGTATCTTTTAACCTATGTATAAAGCGTGGTTTGTAAATTAATTAATTGAACATTCTTCAACCTTTTTCTTCCCTTTTGAGATATTTACACCCAAATTATCTGGTGTGATCGCATCGTATGCTGAGTAAAGGGTTCTTGAAATTTGGAAGGTAAGGGAAATATGGTCTATATAGGTTTGGGCAAATATGATATTTAACGTTAAAGAAGTGTAAATTTGATATTTAGAAATTATTTTGGGTAAATATGATATTTTGACGTTTAATAAGGGTTTACATGAAATTCTCCATATATATATATATATATATATATATATATATATATACATATATATATATATATATATATATATATATATATATATATATATATATATGGAAAACAAAAAACCCTAAAAATCAAAAAATTGCATAAAAAAATACTTAGAGATCACAAAACTTTTTTTTGAATTTTTTTTATAAAAAATCACAGCTTTTTCTTAAAATTCGCTAAAAAAAATCAACGAATTTATATAGAAAGCTGCAATTTTTTAAAAAAAAATTCAAAAAAAAGTTTTGTGATCTCTAAGTATTTTTTTATGTATTTTTATGATTTTTAGAGTTTTTTTTAGGGTTTTTGTTTTCCAAATAACCCTTCCCTATATATATATATATATATATATATATATATATATATATATATATATATATATATATATATATATATATATATATATATAGGGTTACGTTCATGTGAGACAGCCTAATTTTGTGAGACCGTGAGACGCAATCCTAGTCACTCATTTGGTAGATAAAAAAAACATTTTAAAAATGCAAAATATTTGAAATTTTTTTTTCAAATATTATTTTCGGAATTTATATTTTCCAAAAAAATAAAAAAATACTAAAAAAAATAAAAAAAAACCTTTTTTTACTTATTCTAGTAGAATATTAGAATATTCTACATATGTGACAAATCTAGAATATTCTACATATCTGACAAATCTAGTAGAATATTCTAACATTCTAAAAATCACATTAGAATATTTACAGTGTAATATTCTATTAGAATATTTCACGTATTTTACAAAAAGAAACGGTAAATTTTTTATTTATTTTTATTTTTTATATTTTTTTTAGGTAATTAAAGTGACGAAAATAATAATTAAAAAAAGAATTTTCGGATTTTTTCCTTTTATTTTGCATTTTAAAATTATTTTTAGATTTAGTCTCACGGTCTCAAAAAATTAGCATGGTCTCAAATGAACCTGAACCTATATATACACACAGATATTGTGGAAGGATGGTGCTAAGGAAAATCCCTGTTGTATAGTTTAACTAAACTAAAATCCACCACTTTTGAACAAAACTTAAAATCCAGGAGTATATTGCTTGGTTTGGTATCATAATGAACTATTTTGTGAGGACATTCTTCATGCAAGTAAGCGATTACTCCTGCAGTTCCCATAGTAATCTTGTAGAGCTTCTCAAACCCTATAATAGCTCTTATATTTGCTTTAAACAAGTGATTGTCGAAAGAGCCGTTGACCATGAACTCGTATACAAGATCTTGTAAACTTAATTCAAAGCACTAATCCCCAGTTTTTTAACCAAAACGTCTTTAGCAACCTAACAATGGATTTTTTTTAAATGGGATAAAATTGCAATGTTTTGTCCTATTAGATGCTCAGTAAATACAAATCTTAGGATCTATTAAATGAAGACTCTAGTATATGTGGGAACAGTTTTGCAGATCTGACTCAGAAAGCTTTATTATTCAAAACAACCTAAAAATAAAATAGCACAACTTAACATTAGTTGTATTTGTTTAAAGTATATAAACACGACAATACAAAAAATTTAATCATATGTTGGGGTGCTTTAGTTGCCCTCTTTATAAAACGCTTGACTGTTGCTGACATAATCAAGTTTTCAGTTTAAAGATGTTATCTTTTTAACTTTGTTATAAAGAGATAAATTTTAGAACTAACAAGTTCCAGTAAATACGGGATCAAAAAAAGATCACATTATTTCTTAGTTTCCATTTTGAATTTAAGTAGTCGAACATAAAACAAAACTTGGAAGTAACCTTTTTTTAACCCTTCTATCATTTATTTGTCAGTTAACTAGTTCTATTTTCTATCAAACAAAAATGAAATGATTGATTCATCATTCAAACTATAGTATATTATAGATACACTTCAACTACAAAATAACTTTCATATTTAAATTAGTCTTGTAATCAATTAGTTTAGTACTTTCCTGTATTAGTTCTCAATCATATCATTTCCTTGTATTCAATTATATACCATGGCTATAAAAGTCAACGTCAAGACTCAATGTAAATATACAAAAACAATTCCCGTCAATAACCTTTATATGGTATTAGAGCTCTACAAGCTCCATTGAGCAATTCTCGATCTCTTCTCACAGCAACCCTAATCTATCATTCATTCAAGACCTACAGATGGTGAATCAAACAACAGCCATTCAATTGACCGCCTCCACTCACTTCTCCATTAAACTCACTACCACAAATTTTCTTGTGTGGTGCAAGAATGTTGAATCCACCCGAATTGGATTACAACTTGAAACCTTTATTGATGGCAGTCATGAACAACCAACCAAGTTCATTAAAAAAAGGGAAAGAAAGCAAATATAGAATACTTAGCTTGGTAAAGATCAAATTCTCATCAGTGCCATGCTATTCTTGGGAGCAATTCATAATCCATTCAACCTCTCATCTCATCAGCAAATACTGCCCGAGAAGCCTAGAAATGACTTAATTCAAGCTACGCCAACACCTCCACGTCTCGTGCTATCTTTCTGAAATCCAAACTTGTGAAAAAAACCTAAAGGAGACATATCTATTACTGACTATCTCCAAGACATGCGGTCCATTCTTGATGATCTTTCTCTTGCTCAAAGCCCCATCTCAGAAGAAGACCTCATGGTGCACATTCTATCTCAACTCGGAGATGAATACAGTAACATTGTTGCAACCATAAAAATAAGTGAGATCTATCTTTCCTACCCAGAACTCTTTGACAAACTTCTTGATTTCGAGAGAGGACTCAAGGATACTCTTCAACCACAACATCTTCCATCATTAATGTCAATTCTATGACCCACCAAGTGTGACATCCTCACATTAACGGTCATTTTAAAAAAAATTATTTATGCTTATTTGAAAAATCAGAGTATCCCTTTTGAAAAGTAGTATTGCGGAATTTGTTCCTAGAAAAACATGATAATAATATTATCAAAGCATTTCCGAAGAAATGTATTTTATTTATATTAAAAATTTGGGATGTCATCGTCAATACAGAAGCATAAGCATAAACAGACCTTACATTTATTTACACTAGTGATTTACATCTCCTTTAATCTCTCAGTGTAATGTAGTTTCGTATCGATACATGTGATACAAATAAACTGAGTGGGTTAGGTTGGGAAACCTGGTGAGTACATAGGGTTTTCAACCTAAAATAATATAGTTTATTTGGTTCTTCACATAATTCATGTCAAACAATTAACCCGATTACCCATCCCCATTTTCTTCATTTAATCTTCCCTAAAGATCTATCCTAAGGGTTATCTCCTACATCGTATTTACCTCTCGTCTCCTTACATCGTATTTCCTTTAATGTTTGTTCCTAAGGACTTTTCCTAAGAATCATCGCCTACATCGCATATACAGTACTGATCCGGAGATTACTCCCCCAATACGTGTCCGATAAGGGTTAGTGTATCATCACCCAATAATACCTAATTACAACATCGCCTGAAGTCGTAATTCAAAGTAAGGGTTAGAGTATCATCGCATGAATACGTAGTTACAATATCGTCTGAACTCGTAATTCATCACCTACAGGCTATGAGTCTGCTGGTGTTTCCACATGACTGTCTAGAATAGTCCGTGGTCGCCATCTATACTCTGGTAGATGACTACATCGCAACTTTGCAGTTCAAGGTTATGACATCTCCTCACATCTCACATCACCTATCTATCATCACCTATTTATCATCACCTTTCTATCATCACCTATCTCTCATCACCCATTGCTACCCAATACATATTTATAAGTATAAAAATACATATACAACTTAAATAAAGTAAAACATGTATATTTTGTTCATCCAGCATAGATATCAAGAACACAGATAATATGCACACATAGCAAGTAATTTATATTAAATACTTCATATCTACGTGTAAGATGAAAGTAACTATTCACTCACTTGTTAAAGTGATGATTCCAAACTCGGGCAGAGCTTCGCTTCTAACAATTTTATTTTCCTTCGGCAAAACCTAGTATCATTACCGCTAGATTTTAGTCTAATATTTATTGCGACTATTTACGAGCGTTAATGTTTTATAAGTGTTAAACAATACTTTTCAACCACTATGTACAGACAGGGGCCAGACATGAAACACCGAAGGGCATGACCATTTTGGCATTTAAGCACTTCTGAAATCCAACAACCCTATGCGCTCCTTCAAACCAGATTCCCCGTACCGCGAGTAGTTAAAAGATATTATAATAACACTTTGTATACTATATTTTATAATACATAAATTGTTTATAAGTTCATAATAACAATATTAAACTTAAACATAAGCTATACTTAAAGTAGGGTAAGCATAACTCACTTACTACAGAAAGAGAAGTCGAATCACGAGGGACCGGAATGTTCGGGAGATAAGAAGAGAAAGACTCTTGAATGAAGAGAATGGTGCAAGAAATATGAGAGCCTAGAGACTCTTATTTATAGTAATTGAATTTTCAAAAACTACCATCCATAGTTACTTAATGACTTTATAGTTATTTAAACGACTAAACACCATTTACAATACTATTTTAAATAGATTTAACGATATTTGTACTAAACTAATGTCGAAAGTACTCAACACTAGTCTTATAATGACCGCATCGTCGATACCTTTCTAATGACATATATATATATATATATATATATATATATATATATATATATATATATATATATATATATATATATATATATATATATATATATGTGTGTGTGTGTGTGTGTGTATACGTATATATGATTTATACTTTATTTTAATACGTAAATATGCTATTATAAATTATAACTCGTTCATACGAACTCCGTTTTTGACGTTTTTTATATCCACGCGTACCTATCGACGAGATCTACAACTTTCCTTTAGACTCCGTCGGCTAATTTTGAATTTATTTTTTTGTCCATATTTTATAAAATTAAATGATTTTGCTAAAATCATAACTCTCTCGTACGGACTCATTTTTTTGCCATTCTTTTTCTCAAAATCCCTATTTTAAGGAGTACTATGATTTTCATTTTGGTGGCATTAGCTAAAAGTCAATCATTCTCTTCGTAGCTTTTTACGTCATACATTTGCTGTGCGCAACTGACTTTTATATCTTATAAAAATCATATCTAATTCACACGGAATCAGATTTCTACGAAATTGATATTTTCAGGATCGGGAAGACGTGTACTTTCTAAATTATATATATATATATATATATATATATATATATATATATATATATATATATATATATATATATATATATATATATATATATATATATATATATATGCTTTGGTGCACTTATTTTTACGGACGATTCGGCTGATTTTTCCTATTTTATTATATTATAATAATTAGGAAACACTTACTATTCATTAGGCCTGTCGAAAATAACCGAAACCCGTTCTACGCACCCGACCCGTTCCGAATTTGGGTAGAATGGGTCGGGTAGAGCGGGTAACAGGTATGAACGTTCGGGTAATAGGTTAACCCGAATACCCGAATTCGTTTTTTAAAATAATACATAGTATATTTAAATATTAGTATATCCCATATCCAATATATTATATAGGGTATTGGACTATTGGTACCAGGAGGCAGAAGCACGCTTGAAAAAAAATTAAAACCCTTCACTTCTTCTTGATCGACACAAACAAACACAGGCACACTCCATATTTCTTGTTCCGAATTTCGATCCTCAAAGACGCAATTCTCAGCCTCCATCTTCGTTGTAGGCTGAAAATTCTCAGCCTCCATCTTCGTTATAGGCTGAAAATTCTCAGCCTCCATCTTCGTTATAGGCCGAAATTTCCCCTAATACATATTCTCACTAGCCATGCATCATGAACATACATTATACAATAGTAACAATGAAGTGGTGCAGCAGATTCTGGTTTTGATTCCAATATAACCCAATAAGAGTTATTTAATCTAATAATAAACATGATAAATTGTTGTAGTTGAGATTACAATATAACCCAAAATTAGTTGGATTCAAAATATGTGTGTTAAACACGAGGTTAATTTTCTCGAGATTCAATAGACTAGAATGACATGCGTATGCTCCTCAAAATACTCACATACCTTTGGCTTCTTTAACTTGAAATGGAATATTTTGCTATCCGGTTTTTTATTAAACCAATCGAAATGCAAAAATAAAATATATATATATATATATATATATATATATATATATATATATATATATATATATATATATATATATATATATATAACATTTTCAGGTATACCCAATAATTACCCGACCCGACCTAAAACCCGGATACCCGAAACCCGAAAACCCGAATTACAATATAGGTCGGGTATCGGGTATTATTTTTTTATGGAAATACCCGTTCTACCCGAAATCCAAAATTTTTACCCGATCGACACCCCTACTATTTATATAATTTTTCTTTATTACGTCAAATACGGTACAATTGTTAAACCTAACTATTACTTTGGTTAAGATTATTTATCCTAGATAATATTCTATGAAAAATCATTTTTAATGCTTATTATATCTTCAAAATGACTAGCCCGAATCCGCGGGCGTTACAACTATCTCCCCCTTAGGATGATTACGTCCCGGAATCATCAACAAAACATGGCTTGTATAATGACTTCATACGTTATTTTTTCATCCTACGTAATAACTGTAACTCTTATGTCCTTTCAAATAAGTATCTAACTCTTGGACCTCTTAACTACTGGCGGTGCTAAATCTTGCACACGTTCTTTATCTCATGTTGTAACCTTCGAGTTATAGACTCGATCTTTATTGGAGTCTCTTTCTCGTTCTTAAAAGACTTAACTTAAGATAAGTTCTTTACTTCGATTACCGTAACAGACCGATCGGTCATGTTCTAATGACCTCTCGTCGTATGATGCAACGCCTTAGACTTAGGTCTTTTAGAGCCAAATTAAAAAATGGAATATACATTCCTTCATGTTCTAATGTGATATAATCACATTCTAGCATGTAGCACTTCTAGCTACAAGCTTCTTACTTTAACAACGATCATGATACTTCTATTGGTTCTCTGAATCACGTAACATACGTATCTTAGTCGGACTCGATTTGATATGACCACTAGGGTCGGAATAATAATCATCTTCTTAGTCATTACCGAAACGATGGTAACGATGGAAACAAACGAAACAAACTCAACTACTAATGCCTTATAACCTTGTGACTTTTCCTGATCCAAGTGCGAGTCCTGTGCTTCCGATAGTATAGGCCTCTACTACCTTTCACACCTACTCATACTCGTCCCAAGTATTGCCTCTTAGTTCTCAAATTTATTATTTCCTAAAATCACAAAACGATTCAACACATACAAATTTGTTCAAATAATCATAAAAATTTCCCTAGACTCTACTAGGACTTCTTCCATGCGTATCTTCAACAACAATTCTGATTCAACTCGGTTGTTGATGGAAACGCCAGACGATAGGACAACTTCATGGATTATATCAAAAGTTCTTTCTTTCTGCTAATCGAAAGTGCACTTCTCCCGTACAAGACGTATTATTTATTATACGCATTCTAAAGACAAGATACCTCTCTTACGATATCTTCCGATAGGTATCATTCACTATCACCAGCCTTCTTATTTCCTCTATTTGCTTAGTCTGGTATGACTCCTTATAAGGCATATTATAGCATAGATCCGATCAAATGATAGCATCATAAAGCATATAAGGTATATTATAGCATAAATCATTTAGCACATAAAAACAATTTAGGCATCTCCCCTAAATAAGCTAGTGCTCGTGTCTATTCAGGCGTTTCCTCCTTACCTTCTACTTGTCTCTCTTTGACTTCTTGTTCTTGAGAAAAACCGTTTCAACCCTTTCTTCGTATTTTTCATGGCTACCACTCGCGCTTTGGGGAGAGATCTTACCATCGAAGAATGGGAATCATGTGAGTTCCGATTCGGGTTCGTTCCCGAACACGGAGTACAATCCCCTTACCCGATGCATCACTTTACAGTCTGCCTGTTCGAGGGAGGTCTGCGCTTTCCCACCACTGATTTCTTCAACCTAATCATCCGGGAATACAGGTTTTCAATGAGAGAGTTGACCCATATCGCTATAAACAAGATAGTGGGTTTTCAACTCCTCTTTCGTGCCCTAGGCCGCCTGCCGACTGTTCTGACTTTCAAGCACTTCTTCTACGCCTCTACTCAGTCGGGGACTCGAACCCTTTCTCGTCGGCGAGGAGTCCCTACTCTTATCCACGATAAGAAGTCTAAGAAGAACTGGCAGGAGAAGTTCTTATGGGTGAACAGTGATCTCGTGGTGCTCAGGTACCCGAGGGCTAAGGTGTACGTCGACCGTGCTGCGACACTTTTTGGCGCTGAGAAGGAACTGGCTGATGTCCTTGAGAAGATCAGCATCAACGATGAAGATTGGCTTAACTGCTTCTTAGCCGTCGGCGGAATGAGCGCCGCTTGGAGGTATCGTGGGAAGATGCCCGAGTTTTTCGTTGAGAAAGAGGGTATTTCTTTTGTTTCTCTTCCCCCCCCCCCCTTTTTTTTTGAAAAATTGGCAAATCACGTTTAAATCGGCATTCCATTTAACCGTCGCTATCTTTTGTTTTGTTGCCAGGTGTGGAGGAAGTTGTTTCTTTAGAGAGAGCTCTTCAGGGTCTGTTCGACGATGAGCTTCAGTGTCGTGACTTCGATCTTTTGGAGGCTCTTCCACCCCCTGTTTCCTGGCCGAGGAATCGAGGCGATTGTTGGTTCTGATAGTGTCACCGGCGTCGGCGAGGACCCAGATCTGTAGGACATTGCTGTCATTGGTGTTTCTCAGAAGGATCCTACACCTTCCGGGTCCTCGAGGAGACTTCGTTGTGTCAAGAGGCGTTTTGCTTTCCTGGAAGCCTCTTCCGGTGGTCGAACTGAGACAGCCAGCACCGGGCCCCCTCTTCGTAACAAACGTAATATGAGTTTCTTAATGGAGGGTACCAAGCATTCCAACCGTGCCTCCGATGAAGGTCCTCCAAAAGTGCCGGAGGGGGCACAAAGTAGGGCGACTGAACCGCCCTGTCATACAGGAGAAAAAAGTGTCGAGAAAACCAACCATGTGCCCTCAACTGGGGGAGCCGAGTCGAATACCGGGTCTTCGCCTCCCCACGGTCTTGGCTCAACCTCTTCTAGTAAAGCTGCAACCATCTCGCTTCTGGTGGATTCTCATCCGGATGCCTATAAGCGAACTTGGAGACTAACGGCTCAAGATCTTGTCTCCGATCACGACACCGCTCTCGAGTGGTGTCAGCACGCGTTTCCTCCTGCTACCACTGAGGCCATAACTGTCATGTTAGACGAGCACATGGCCGACGGCTTGTGCTACGTTTCCACCCAAGTGTCATCTTATTTGGTTGCGGTCGCTGAACGTATCTCCGAAATGGAGACCCTCCAGTCTGATTCTGACAGGAGGGGCATTGAATGCGAAGAGCTGAAAGCCCAGGTGGCGAAGTTAGAAGCCGACAAGAGCAGCTGGGAGGCTAAGCAGGAGGTGGCGCTGCTCGAGATGGCAAGCTTGGCGGATCAAGTGGCAAAGCTAGAGGAAGAGGTGGGGCGCCTGAACGATCGCGTGGAGGCCCTGAGTTTGGAGAACGCCGGTCTGAGCGGGTGGACGACAGAATTGGAGGTGGATTTGGTTGTTAAGAACGCTGCAAGGGGAGCACTGGAGAAGGATATTTCTTGGATCCTTAGTAACGGGCTAAACCGGGTGGTGGACAGGGTAATCGAGAGCCCCCAGTTTCTCCAGGGTTTGGTTCAGGCGCGGATGGCTTGTGTGGCGGCAGGGGTGGAGCAGGGAAAGATGGCTGCTAAGGAGCTTGTGATCGTCGGGGAGTTTAACTCGGAGGTTGAGGTGGACGTGGCCGCCAAGGTTCACAAGATGGAAGATGCCCTGGCTGCTTTTACTGAAACAGACTTTGTTGGCTATCTTCGCCTGGGTGATCTGGATATATCCGGGCTTCGTGTCCTTTGCCACGATGCTCAAAGCGGTGGATCGGGCCCTGACCCAAACTCTTCCCCTGGTGATGGTAATGTTGGGTTTTAAGCATTATAACACCCCTATGGTGCACATGCAACCCTAAATGCTTTGGATCTAAGTTTTCTCTATTATACATGCAATATTGTTTCCAAAGCATGAAGCCTAAACTAGCATACACAACTTTGAGATATACAACATAAAACCAAAGTAGATGAATACCTCTTAGTGTAGCTTAGAGTTCTTGGCCTTCAAAAGCTTTAGCACCTCAAATGTGATACCTCTAATGTGTCACAAACACCAAATGCAAAAGGAAGCATATGAGAAGTGGCTAGGAAGCTCAAAATCGGTTATGTCTCTTCTTGGAAATGCTTGGGGGCCGATTTTGGTGACTATGGGGATCATTCTATAGTGTGGGAAAGTCTAGGGTTACATCCATGCAAACCCTAATTCACATGACTCTTCATATCTCATGGGTTACATGGGTTAAACCTTTATGTACTATCACATATGTTTAGCCCACCCTAACCAACCATGGATCATTAGCCCAACTATAAGTATTATTGATTTACATAATCAGTCCCCATATATTTAATCAGTCTCCTTTGATCACTAAATTAATTCTTGATCAATACTAATTATATCATATGATTTCTCAATTAATATATTATACTTATAATATATATTAATAAACCACAAATAACCTCTTCTCAAAAAGTACATCGTATCAAATTGCTTTGGTGAAGGCAACCCAAAAGGACCATGCTACAATCGGGTCAAGTACATACTAATTATAGTTATGGGCTTAGAAACCTAATCCAACAGTCTCCCACTTGGATAAGTCTAATAACTATAATTTTCAATGCATCTTCAAAATCCGATTAGCAATCGTAACTTTCAAAAGCCACTGTGAAACTCTGACCTAGTCAGTGACGCATCCTTTAGATAAGGGATCGTATAATCCTCTGTTCTACAAGATATCGTGTGGACAAATACATGGAACATAGTCATACTCATTGTCCAACAGTTTGTTTCCCGATTTCTGATTTGTTTGACACAGAACTTAATTGAACACATCAATGGAGTCCTGACCGGGCCCGACACATAAGCCAAAACCAAATCATCGAGGGGCCCATGATATCGCTTTTAATCCTCCTAGGATAAAAGGAACATATAAAATTCGACTTATATGTTTGTACTAACTACTCGTTACATCATGCACAACGATACGTTTTATAACATCAATTTACTGATGCTTTTTCATACCATCAATGCATAACCAACTCATAGTCAACAACTAATATATCTTGGTTTGAAGATTATATGATATTATCGTCTCACAATCACCCGTGATAAATTCCCTGAAGTGATTCATGTGAGCCTGGGTTTAATCCAATACTCAAATCTTATTTCACGATCACTCATGAATGTTGTAGCAAACTTTTGCTATGTCTAACACCTTAGACAATCTACAAGCTCATTCATGACAGTCTAGCCTCATAACCTACTTCCAAAGTATGATCGATTGTGGATAGTTTGAATAATCCTATTATTTCGGAAGTCAAAACATGCAAAAGTGAAACAATAGAAAATAATTGACACAAGATAGTAACTTTAATTATAAATAGAACTCCTTTTATTCAATCATCAAATGTCAATTACAGTTTAGCTATTACAAGTTTCTAAATATTTATCTAATCACTAAAACTAATATCGTCCATTAGCCCAATGCCCCTTGCATGCTGCAATTGCTTAACCCTACTCAGTCCCTTCGTAAGGGGATCTGCTGGGTTGTCCTCTGACGATATCCTCTTCATAACGATGTGTCCTTCTTCTACTTGATGTCTTATGAAGTGGTATTTTCTGTCGATATGCCTGGATTTTCCATGATCTCTCGGTTCCTTGGTTAAGGCGACAACCCCTTCATTATCGCAGAAAATCTCCACAGGGTCCTTTATGGATGGTACAACTCCAAGGTCACCGATGAATTTTTCAACCGTATCGCATCCTTCGATGCTTCGCTCGCTGCTATGTACTCTGATTCGCACGTTGAATCAACTATAGTCTCCTACTTGGAACTTTTCCATGTTACTGCTCCTCCATTTAGGGTAAACACCGACCCGACTGAGAGCGTAAATTATCTCTATCGGTCTGAAAACTAGTGTCACAATACCCTGTCACTCTCAAGTCATCACTCCCACCGAGGGTAAGGACCCAGTCCTTAGTCCTCCGCAGGTACTTAAGAATGTTCTTTACTGCAGTCCAGTGAACTTTACCAGGATTCCCTTGATATCTGTTGACCATGCTTAAAGCAAAGGCCACATCAGGTCGAGTACAAATCATAGCATACATGATCGAGCCAACTGCGGAAGCATATGGAACTCGACTCATCTTTGTTATCTCAGCCTCTGTACTCGGACTCTGTGTCTTACTTAGTTTGGTATTGCTTTGGATAGGTAAGTCACCTTTTTTGGAATTCTCCATGTTGAAACGCTTTAACACCTTGTCCAAGTAGGTACTTTTACTAAGTCTTATTAGTCTTTTACTCATGTTTCTCAATATCCTTGTCCCTAGAATGTAAGCAGCTTCCCCAAGGTCCTTCATAGAGAAACACTTCCCAAGACAGGACTTCACTTCCTGCAAGGTTGGGATGTCGTTTCCTATGAGTAGTATGTCGTCTACATACAACACCAGAAATCTAACTATACTCCCACTAGCTTTGACATATACACAGGACTCATCCTCGCTTCTCGAAAATCCAAACTCTTTGACTTTCTTATCAAAACAAAGATTCCATCTGTGAGATGCTTGTTTCAATCCATAGATGGATTTCTCAAGCTTACACACTCTATTACGGTACTTTTCATTGACAAAACCCTCTAGCTGACACATGTAAACATCTTCAGCCAACTTTCCATTAAGGAAAGCGGTTTTGACATCCATTTGCCATATTTCATAATCATGAAATGAAGCTATGGCTATCATTACCCTTATAGATTTAATCTTCGCTACTGGTGAGAAGGTCTCATCATAGTCAACTCCATGAGTTTGAGTAAAGCCCTTCGCAACCAGTCGTGCCTTATATGTGTGTACTTTCCCATCCATGTCGGTCTTCTTCTTGAAGATCCATTTTCACCCGAATGTCTTGCGACCTGGCACATTGTCAACCAAATTCCAAACTTGATTGTCATACATGGACTGAATCTCGTTGTCCATAGCCTCTTTCCATTTCGTAGACTCGGGGCCTGCCATCGCTTCCTTGTAGTTGTTAGGTTCATCTAGATTTATCAATGTACTATCATTGATAAATGTATCACCTTCAGCTGTTATATGAAAACTATACAACACCGGCAGAACACTAACTCTACTGGAACGTCTTAGAGGTATGGATTCGTCAATCGGTTCAACAAGAGTTTCCTCCTCGAGTTGAGCGCTAGTGTCTGAGGTTCCTTCATCACTTAACTCTTCAAGCTCTTCAAGGTCAATTTGCCTCCCACTGTCCTCTTGGCATATGAGTTCTCTCTCTCTCTCTCTCAGAAAACCCCTCTCCTCACAATGAAGACAACATTATCACTCGGTCTATAGAAGAGATACCCAAAGGAATTTTGCGGGTAGCCAATGAAATACATCGCTCACTACGAGGTTCGAGCTTGTCGTGAGTCACTCGTCTTACGAAAGCCTCGCAACCCCAAACCTTGATGTGTGCTAACGAGGGAGCCTTCCTTGTCCACATCTCGTGAGGTGTTTTGGCAACCTTCTTAGTTGAGACTAGATTAAGGATATAGGCGGCAGTCTCTAAGGCATGTCCCCAGAATGAGATAGGTAACGAATCTCGACTCATCATGGAACGAACCATGTATAGCAAGGTTCGATTTCACCTCTTAGCCACACCATTAAGTTGTCGTGTCCTAGGTGGCATCAATTGTGAAACAATTCCACATTCTTTAATATAGTCTTGGAACTCGATACTAAGATACTCACCACCCTGATCGGATCGGAGCATCTTTATCTTCCTATCCAATTGATTCTCCACTTTTTGCTTAAAATCTTTGAACTTTTCAAAGGTTTCTGACTTAGGCTTGATTAAGTAGATATAGCCATATCTACTGTAATCATCAGTAAAAGTCAGATAGAAGCGGTTAGCATCCCTTGTGGTGGTTCTGAAGGGTCCACACACATCGGTGTGTATGAGATCTAACAAACCTTCAACCCTTTCACATGTACCAGTGAAGGGTGACTTGGTCATCTTTCCAAGGAAACAAGATTCGCAAGTGCCATCCGACGTCAAGTCGAATGACTCCAAGACTCCATCCTTTTGGAGTTGGGCTATGCACTTCTTGTTGACATGTGTAAGAAGACAATTCCACAAGCATGCCTTGTCCAAAACATTGGACGAATCAATATTCAACACATTATTTCCTAGGTTATCTACAACCATCACAGTTTCATATATACCATTACAAGGTAATGCTTCAAAATAAAATGTACCATTATAATAAGCATTGATACTACCAATTTCATAATTAAAAGAAAAGGTAAAACCTTGTTTATACAAACTATGAAAAGAAATAATATTTCTCGCCATATCCGACGGTTAACAACAATTATTCAATTCTAAATTCAATCCACTACTAAGAAATAAAGAATAAACTCCAATCTTGGTAACAGGAGACATTTTCCTATTTCCCATGATTAAGTTTATCTTCCCGTGCTCTACATCTCTACTTCTTTTTAGTCCCTACAAATCAGAACAAATGTGAAATCCACAACCTATATCAAGGACCCAAGAATTAGCATGTGATGAGTTATTAGAAAGAATAGTGTAAATACCTGTGAAGGTGGGTTTTATCTTCCCATCCTTAATGTCCTGTAGGGTATTTGGGGCAGCTTCATTTCCAGTTCCCCTTTTCATGACAATAGAAGCAATCTGCTTCCTTTGGATTGGTAGAGGGTTTAGCAGGACCACCTTTGGTTCCAATAGAAGAGGATCCATCATGGGACTTTCCCTTGTGGCTCTTGGTAGGAGCCTTTTTCTTCTTTCCCTTCCCATGTCCAATCGCCAGAACAGGGGCAGCAGCAGTAATAGGAGTGGATACAACCGACTTGCCTTTCAAGTTGCTTTCTGCAGTTCTTAGAAGGCCTTGCAGCTTTCTAAGAGTGACCTCCTCCTTGTTCATATGATAGGTCATATGAAACTGATCATAACAAGAAAGCAAAGAGTGTAGAATGATATCTATGGCCAACTCTTCATCAAAATTGACATTCAATTTCAGCAAGCGGTCCACATATCTCTGCATCTTTTGCAAGTGGGTCGTGATGGACTCTCCATCCTTCATTTTGGTTGTGATCATGGAGGCAGTGATCTCATACCTCTCCTGCCAAGCACTTTGATGATACCTTTCCATCAAATCTTGGTGCATCTCGAAGGGCCAGAAGTCCTCATAGGACTTTTGAAGCTCAGCAGTCATGGTAGCAATCATAATGCACGCCACCTTTGTCGCTTCTCTCTCATGAACCCTGTATTGCTCGATTTTCTCGGGAGTAGCAGTTTGTTCATCAATGTCCTTCAGCTCTTTATCGAGAACATATTCTTTGTCCTCGTAGCGAAGGGCGATATGAAAGTTTCGAATCCAATCGTTAAAGTTTGACCCATCGAAGATAGTTCTCCCAACCAAGTTTATGAGGGAGAATGAGCTAGAAGGGTTGGAGCCTGAAGCATTGTTTGGGATAGACATCTGAAAAGGAAGAAGAAAAAAGTTTAGATTAGATGAGAATCCTTAATATTACACTCAAATGAAATATTAAGGCTAGGACCCAACACAATATTCTACAATTCGGAAGAGGGATGCCGTAATCCAATTGTAAAATAATTGAAGGTAGGTAAATGACGATTTACCAATTTCCACCATAAAAAACGAAATAGATTATTAAGCTTTAAATGAATTGAAATTCCTATATTCTTTGAGATTCATTGAACTTTTCAATGGCATGTTTGAATCTAGATTATGCCCTTCAAGTTTGTGGCTGGGATACCGAGGATCACAAACAAGGTGTGAATAACCATGCAAATTGCTTGGTACTCTTGATGTCACTTATCACCTAATCAATGTGTCGGTTAACCATCAACTCTCCAGTGATCTATGATAAACATCAAGTTACCCTTTGCCACCCTTCACAATCCCAAATTAGTGTGCCGGTTAACCACACACGCTCCACTAACGACTCGACAAGGGGCGAAGTGCAATTTCATGGAATAGCACCATTTTCACATTTTCCTAAAGTAACTAAGATTAGGAATTTACTAAAGTTTAGTTACTTTATAATTTCATTATACTTATTAATGAAGATTAATGTCCTATCCTACCCGTTCGGCTAATGACCCTCCACCAATCAAGGAAGCGGTGAGTGAGATTGGACACCCATTAAACCACCATTTTATAGGCAGTAACCTTATACCCCCCCCCCCCCCTTTATAGACCGGCTTCGTGAATGAGGCCTACTAACGGTAACACTGACTTGTCTTATATATATATATATATATATATATATATATATATATATAAGTATTAACTTTTAATATTATAATAGTATAAGGGTTGAATTTTAACTTTTAAAACTCTAGGGTTTGGAATTAAATGTTTCATTAGTGAGGCTTTACAAATTCCAAAACTTGAGGGCAAGTTTTGAAACTCTTCAAAACTTTTCATTTCCATAACTTATGAGTTTAATGTTATTTTAATGGATGAGACTTTTCATGTTCCATAACTTGAGGACAAGTCATGGAACTCATTAAAACATTTAGATCAATTTCAACAAATAAAATTATCCTATAATTCATGATTGATCTAACTAAACTCATAAAACAAGATAATATCAAATCAACAATTTACAAGTAACTTTGTTTATCATATAACCAACAATTATCTTAAAACTTTGACAATTATCTTTTCATTGGATGAGTATAATCACTACCATATCAGAAAAAACAGATTTTATGATACAAAACAGTTTGTGGTAGTGATCTTAGTCCAATATAGGCCAAAAAACTCGAAAATGTGCCATCTGACAGTGCAACTCGTCGAGCCAGGCTTTGGACTCGTCGAGTTAATCTATGGACTCGGTGAGTTCAGTCTATCAGAAACCCTTTTTCAGTTTGCTTCAACTTTGAACAATGAACAATGCAACCATATAACTGAAAACTACCCTAAGCTCTGATACCACTGTTGGGTTTTGAGCACTATAACACCCCTATGGTGCACATGCAAGCCTATATGCTTTGGATCTAAGTTTTCTCTATTATACATGCAATATTGTTTTCAAAGCATGAAGCCTAAACTAGCATACAAAACTTTGAGATATACAACATAAAACCAAAGTAGATGAATACCTCTTAGTGTAGCTTAGAGTTCTTGGCCTTCAATAGCTTTAGCACCTCAAATGTGATGCCTCTAATGTGTCACAAACACCAAGTGCAAAAGGAGGCTTACGAGAAGTGGCTAGGAAGCTCAAAATCGGTTATGTCTCTTCTTGGAAATTCTTGGGCCGATTTTGGTGACTATGGGGATCATTTTATAGTGTGGGAAAGTCTAGGGTTACATCCATGCAAACCCTAATTCACATGACTCTTCATATCTCATGGGTTACATGGGTTAAACCTTTATGGACTATCACATATGTTTAGCCCACCCTAACCAACCATGGATCATTAGCCCAACTATAAGAATTATTGATTTACATAATCAGTCCCCACATATTTAATCAGTCTCTTTTGATCACTAAATTAATTCCAAATTAATTCTTGATCATTATTAATTAAATAATATGATTTCTCAATTAATATATTATACTTATAATATATTAATAAACCACAAATAACCTCTTCTCAAAAAGTTCATCCTATCAAATTGCTTTGGTGAAGGCAACCCAAAAGGACCATGCTACAATCGGGTCAAGTACATACTAATTATAGTTATGGGCTTAGACACCTAATCCAACAGGTAACACCCTCGCCCACAAGTAGCGTTGTTTCTTTGATTTGTTGTGATGTAATCTCAGTGAAAATTTTTTCTATTTCTTGTTTTGTTGGTTTTGTCTTTGCTGCCCTCAGAAGCAGCCTAAAATTCCGGGAGTCCAGCAATCTGAAAAATTTTTACTTTATATTTGTGGGTATGAATGTTTGTTGTTAACACACATATTCTCTTGTTTGGTTGCTTCGTTTATGTTTTATGTTGGCCATCACATGGTATTTACGCAGGGTTTGCTTGCACCACTGGTTTGAGTTCTGTTACTGGTGAACTCTTTATGCTTTAGCAAAGATGGTCTTTGAGAAATTTGTTCTAATTTGCTGCTTAAAGACCCTAGGTTTAGCCAAGATCGTCATCTTGAGGCTCACCCAATTTTTTTTCTCATTAGTGGAAGGTTATGTCTCTTCTACACTTATGTCACATGTTCTTTCATATGTTTGCTATAATGTAACTGATGAACATGTTTTGGGGAAAAGGTTATGAGCCTTTTTGATGAAATCCCCTTGTTGCCTCCTTGTAACGATTTCACTCGTGTGACGTTGGATGATCAGTCCTTGTTGTCACACGGTAAATGTACACAACCATTTTTTTTAATTTGTCAAGCTTGAAAATAAGGAGCATCTGAATTGCCCTTTCCGTTTACTCTAGTTTTGTTTAGTGCGTAATTGTCACAACTAGCAATTTTGGTTTACGATTGTATGCATGCACCAACACTCTTTTTATGTAACATGATTTAAATAGATTATGTTAAGTTAAAGATGAACCTATTTTGGGTATACCTATAAGCAAAACATGTGAAATATTGTAGCAACACTTTATTAAATGTCATAATAAACTAAAAAGGGGCTAAAAGGTAACTTTGTGTTAAACAAATGAGGTGTTCGGCCATGAACATGGCATGACCAAACACACCTTATAAATTGTGTTATGACCTCTTTAAAAACCGAACACACCTTGTTTTGGGCTTACCAAAACCGAATTATCCATAAAATGGGCCTTACAAGACCGAATTCTCCATAGAATGGCTATATAGGACCGATTTCCTCATTTCCAAACTTTTAAAACCAATTTCTATTTAAATTGGGATGAAATCGGTCATGCTTTGAATATTTAATATGTGTTCGGTCAATTCAAGGACTTTTATGAATAAATATCATTTGTTTATTAGATCTCAGTACGTAAAAGTTGACCTGGGAAACTAAAATCGGCCATACCCTGAATAAATTAATAGGTGTTCGGCCAAAATCAAAGACTTTCCAGTGGGATAGCAATTGTTTAATAGATTTACTGTACGTAAAAGGTGCATTGGAAACAAAATTTGGCCTTACCTCTTATTACCCACTGAGTTTCCGAACTATCCCCTCAAATATCCATCAAACATCCATGCCACTTCTGTATCTTATAGCCCACGAATTGGAGACTTATTCAAGTCACTTGCACTCTACTTCCCTTCTCTCATTATCTGATACTCCAACATTAAACAGTTTCCAATTTTCTTCAAGAACAAGGTCTAAACTCTCAAATAACTCCATCATCCAAGTGATTTTTGCTTCTTGGTAAGTACTTCAACAAACTCTTTGTGTTCTTACACTTATTTGTGTTCATTTCATTCCATTTACACACAAAATTTTGTGTGTGGCTCTTCATAAGGTGTTAGAAACTTCAATTGTTCTTTAAGGAAAATCTTAGAGTTTTGGCTTACAAACTCTACTCCACACTTCAAACCTTCTCACAAAAACACCCAAGGTGAGCTTCATACCCCACTCTTTTCAAGTTTTCATTCTCTGGGGGGGGGGGGGGGGAGGGGGAGGACAAGTCAAATCTTGTCTAAATCCTTGGATAATTACATGTATTTGTATGTTTAGGTGTTTATGTGTGTTGAAATGATTTTATTTCATGTTAATACTTCATAAACTTGAGATTTTACAAATCTCATGATGTTAGAACTAAGTTATCTTTGTGGATTCTTACATATTAAGGTATTATGTTAGGCATAACATAAAAATTCATAGGTAAAAATATGATGAGTTACACCAAAATGGTAAATTCGTGGTTAAAAATACTTTTACCATTAAACTTGTGCAAACATTGAGACATAATAGATTTCATGGATTTATATGAGATTTTGGTGGAACTAGTGACAATATTTTAGTCACAACAACAATATAATATTTTGTTTACAAAGATCTCAACAAAATTTTGGGTATGTCAAAACACCCTACAAAACTTGGGTATTTTTCCAAAAAAAATAAATGTTGCTAGTAAGACAATCATGTTATGTTGATACCATTTCAAGAGTTTTAAACTTAAAACATTATGTCATATTAATAACCTTTTTCAAGTTGACAAACTATTAGTGATTATTTATAAATATCAAGATAAATAATCTTATCAAGTCGGTATACAAAACAGAGTTTTTATGACAGTAATATATGTGAGTCATAAACTGTCCATCATAAAACTTTAAGCTATATGTCATAAAGCAGTAAAACGTGTGTCATAAAGCTGCAGTCATAACTTTATACAAGGAAAACATTAATAGCAATATTTAATAATGGGAGTCAAAACTCGCGTAAATTCCGTTAAGGCTCTTGTGAGATTTGTTTTGTTTTCTTCACCGTACCTACCTAGGGTACATTGTAAGTCCTGTAGTTATAACCAGAGTCTCCTGTAGGGGGAGCATGATAATTGTGTATAGATCTATACTGGGTTGACACCCCACACCTGTGATATTCGCTACAGCTTGACAAGCCAGTCTAAGGTGACAAATATATTTCATAGTAGCTGACGCCTGAAGAACGTCAGGACAGGCGTTCTCGTCATATTAGTATGGTTGTAACGACTCACATAGAGTAGGGTCCTATTAACACTGGAATTTACAAATAATAAACACTTTGCTAGTTGTATAAAATACAGAACTATGTTTCGTATATTTTGTAAACTGATTTCACAATTTCGGTCTTAGGGATTTTAAGACCACAACATCTTTTATATACAAAAAATATAGGATTTTCTTGGAACACCCTCTTTTCAGAAACGAACAAAGGAAAACTAAAGAATATGCATGCAATTATACACGATTTTGGAACGAGACTCACAAACTACTTTTTATAGAAAATATTGGATTTTCTGGAGTTTTACAACTTACTATGAACAAAGATAATACAAAGTTTTCTACAACAATGCTTATGAACTCACCAACATTCTATGTTGACGCTTTTCAAAATGACTTGTATTCTCAGGGACTCAGTGAGCAGGTATATGAGCCTCGGACACTGGATATTTTGCTGCATTTTGGAATTTACTTACTAATGTCACTTTTGTTGTAATGTGTGAACAAATAAACTATGTAAACAATGTAAGTTTGTTATCTTAATGTATGATGTGTGGGTTGCTAAGTTTCATTTATATTCAACTGCTATGATCTTACTCAATGATGTCAACCGCCCCCGGATGTTTCCGCCGTCCTGGTTCGGGGGTGCGACAGATTGGTATCAGAGCATTGTTTATAGTGAACTACTATATCTAACCATACAAGATATACAACTATAAACACAATGGGACTAAAACACTCTAAATAAAAGCATGCTTTCAAAATACAAGTATTTTATAAAAAGTATACTTACCTGTGAGCATATTAGCAGTAAAATCTTAATATGGGAAACAAATAAAAGTCCTTAGAGGAGTTGCACATCGAGACTAAACTTGGACAGTTATGTAATCATATCTAAAGTAAATATAGCCTGATCACCTATATTTATTCGAGATATGACCAACATGTGTCTAAGAGTGGTCGAGGTGAATGACAAATCTAAAACTTACCAACTTAAAACCACAAGAGTCTGAGAACAAAACTAAAAGAAATAAAATACTATAGGAGTATTTTGACATTTCATCTATTTTCTCGTACTTATATATTCTCATACAGACAACATGGCAGGCTTTCACCTCCCCGGAGACCCTTACTTCCCCAATCAGGAGAATGGGGGTTGGATCGAGGAAGACCCGTAGGAAGACCCCGAGGATCCCATGGAGGATCCCGAGGATCTGATAGAGTTGGAAGAAGAGGACGTCGATGAAGAGATTGAGGAAGATGACGATGAGGAGGTTGATAAGGATGATGAATCAGATGCAGAGTCCGAATTTATCACCCCTCCTTACATAGCAAGAGCACCACCACATAGAATGGACTATAATGACCCTACACCTCCTTGGTCTGACGATATTGAGAGGTGGGCCGACGCCAGGGTCAGCAACCGCCATTTGGGATGAACCGAGGTTTCTACAACCTCCACCATGGAGGACCAGCGGATCGCACACTTCATGTCGTGGTCAGGCATAATAGGGATATCGGCGACCAGGCACAAGTGACCGCCGATCGGGTGATGCAAATGCGGGCGGCTATGCAGGTTACGGATACTCGCACACGAGACCTGGAGCGAGACTTCTATCCAATGGAGCGACTCATGGAAGACCTTGCTACTGCGCGAGCGGAGGTCAGGGAATACCAGGAGAGGCACGCTGCTCTGGAGGAGCGTATGCGGATTGTCGAACGCCGGTTAGCCGAGTTGCTGGGCGCGTCTACCTCCTCACAGGCTCCGCCAGAGGACGCTCGTCGCAAGTAGGACCTATCCTACCCGCCACTCATTGTAGTTTGATTTCCTTTATGTATGTAGATCGACCCTACGATTAAGTGCCTACACTACTCACAGGGTCGTTATGCTATTGTTTTTATTTTTATTTTCGCAAAGGATTGTAGACCTTTCAAAGGTCAATTTTCATGCATGAATATACTAAGAAAGTTATCATTAATGAAACAGTTTTTATTTGGGATGTTGTTATCTGCTATGTTTTCTCTCTTTATTTATACTTGATATAATACAATTCAACTATAAGTACATTCAAAACACCGTAACCGTTAGAAAACAAAAGGAATTCATAAACTCATCGTCGTACCTGTCTCATAGGAGGAAATGCCTAGAAGAAATACTCGCAGGAACACTACAACACCACTGCCACCGCCGCCTCGACCGGAGACAAACTCTGCTGCTTTCCAGGCGGCAGTTTCAGCGGTGGTCACGACAGCTTTAGCACACATTAACCAGGGCAACAACGGGGGAGGCAACGGTCAAGGGACCGGAAGTTCTAATAACGGTGATCTTCAAGGACAACCAAAAGCTAGCACTTATAAAGATTTCACGAATGCAAAACCGAAGACTTTCAATGGGAGTGGGGGCGTAATAGCTCTCACTCAATGGTTTGAGAAAATTGAATCAGTTTTCGAAATTTGCGGCTGTTCCGAGGAGAACAAGGTGAAATTCCCTGCCTATACCTTTGCCGACAGGGCTTTATCATGGTGGAACAGCCACATCAAAGCCCTTACTCTCCCGGTTGCCAACTCCATGTCATGGGAAGATCTTAAATAGATGTTGCTGGAAGAATACTGTCCCCGGGGCGAAGTTCAAAAACTTGAGCAGGAATTGTGGAACCTGACTGTACAAAACTCTGATATCGAAGCATACATCGCTAGATTCAGTGAACTGGCATTTCTGTGCCCTGGGATGATAACATCAGAGAGCAAAAAGGTCGAACGCTTTATTTGGGGGTTAACACCTCCGATTCAGGGGAACGTGATCATTGCGAACCCCTCGACCTTCGATAGTGCCAAGCGTCTGGCACAAAAATTGTACGACCATAGGGATGGAAAAAGCGTGAAAACTTCTGGCACTAAAACAAAGAAAGAGGGAAACAACAGGAATGGCAGGGGAAACAAAAGAAAAGGGCATCAGAATCAAGAATCATCCAAGAAACAACAAACTGTAGCATTTCACGCTGCTACCGCTCAGACCACACCAACCCCAGCCGCACCAACATCGACCACACCAACACCTGCAAGACCTTACGCAGGCACTCAACCGAAGTGTGACAAATACAGCTTCCACCACCACGGCGCATGCCAAGACTTGCAGTGCACTCACTGCAATCGAAAAGGGCACACTGCCCGGTATTGCAGATCCCGGACGCAACCAAACAACCAACCCAACAATGTCGGGGCAGGTCAAGCATGTTACGGGTGCGGGGAGATCGGCCACTATAAAAGGAACTGTCCCAAGGTAAACAACTGAAATGAAGGAGGAACAAACAGAGTTCTAGCTATGGGACAAGAGGAAGCTGTTCAGGATTCGGTAGTGGTTACTGGTACGATTCCCCTCAACAACACTTACGCATGTATTTTATTCGATAGTGGTGTTGAGCGGAGTTTTGTGAGTCATAAATTCGAACACCTACTAAATCAACAACCCCAAAAGCTAAACAAAACCTTCACGGTGGAGATGGCTAATGGGAAGGCTGAAACAACCAAACATATATACGTAGGATACACGTTAACGCTGAATAACCACTCATTTTTAATAGATTTGATGCCAGTTAATATTAGGAGTTTTGATGTGGTAATCGGCATGGATTGGTTAAGCCCCCACCATGCTAATATTATGCGCCACGAGAAGGCCGTTCGCCTTCACCTCCCCAATCACGAAACCCTAATTATCTACGGTGACAAACGTGGCGCCAATCTCCGCCTTATCTCGTGCATCAAGGCACAAAAATGCCTGCACCAGAAAAATTATGCCTTCCTCGCTCACGTTGTGGATAAAACAAAAGAGGAAATAAACCTCAAAGATATCCCAGTGGCATGCGACTTTCCGGATGTATTTCCTGAAGACCTTCCGGGAATACCCCCAGAAAGAGAGGTTGAATTTCGAATCGACCTAATACCGGGAGCCACATCAGTTGCAAAATCACCCTACAGGTTAGCTCCCGCCAAAATGCTGGAGTTATCCAGTCAATTAAGTGAAATTCTGAATAAAGGATTCATCAGGCCAAGCTTCTCTCCCTGGGGAGCTCCGGTCTTGTTTGTCAAGAAGAAGGACAGATCCTTCAGAATGTGCATCGACTACCGGGAGTTGAACAAACTCACCATCAAGAACTGATACCCACTCCCACGAATTGATGATCTATTCGACCAGCTTCAAGGAGATAGTTATTTCTCTAAAATAGATCTAAGATCCGGTTATCATCAGCTCCGAGTCCGGGAAGAGAATATTCCTAAAACTGCTTTTCGAACCTGATACAGCCATTACGAATTCGTTGTTATGCCCTTCGGTCTAACGAATTCCCCCGCAACATTTATGGACCTCATGAATCGAGTCTGCCGTCCATTCCTAGATAATTTTGCAATCGTCTTCATTGATGATATACTCATATACTCTCGAAGTAAGGAGGAGCACGGTCAGCACCTTCGTCAGATCTTGGAAACTCTGAGAGCTGAAAAGCTATATGCAAAACTCTCCAAATGCGAGTTCTGGATTCACAGTGTAAACTTCTTGGGCCATGTAGTCAGCGAGGAAGGAATTCATGTGAATCCTTCCAAAATCAAGGCTATTGAAGGCTGGACGATTCCGAAGACACCAACAGAAATCCGGCAATTCTTGGGTCTGGCAGGCTACTACCGAAGGTTTATTCAGAACTTCTCCAAGATAGCCAATCCCCTCATCACTCTAACCCAAAAAGGCGTATCCTTCAACTGGACGGTCAAACAAGAAGCTGTTTTCCAAACCTTGAAGTGTGCCCTCTGTAGTGCTCCAGTACTATCTTTACCGGAGGGAACCGAAGACTTCGTAGTATATTGCGACGCTTCGAATCAAGGGTTAGGCTGTGTTCTTATGTAGCGTGGAAAAGTGATAGCTTACGCGTCTAGGCAATTGAAGACACATGAAGTAAATTACACCACCCACGATCTCGAGCTGGGAGCTGTGGTCTTCACCCTAAAAATTTGGAGGCACTACCTTTATGGTACGAAGTGCACCATCTTCATAGATCACAAAAGCTTCCAGCATATTCTGAACCAAAAAGAGCTGAACATGAGGTAGCGGCGATGGGTCGAGCTGCTGAATGACTATGAATGCGAGATCAAGTACCACCCATAAAAGGCAAACGTGGTGGATGATGCCTTAAGAAGAAAAGAATACTCGGTTCGCCGAGTGAAAACACTAACAATGACCATCCATTCCCACTTAACTTCACAAATTAAGGAAGCGCAATTGGAGGCATTGAAGTCGGAGAATGCCGCGAATGAAACACTGTGTGCAATGAATAAGAACCTTGAAGTCAAAGCAGGCGGAGCTTACTACTTCATGAGTCGAATCTAGATTCCAAGATTTGGAGGATTCAGAGACGTGATCATGAACAAAGCACACAAGACACGATACTCCATCCATCCGGGTTCCGATAAGATGTACTTGGACATCAAACAACATTATTGGTGGCCAAACATGAAGGCATAAATTGCTACCTACGTGAGCAAGTACCTGACTTGCACAAAGGTTAAGGTAGAATATCAGAATCCCTCGAGATTATTACAGAAACCAGTGATACCCTAGTGGAAATGGGAGAGGATAACAATGGATTTTATAACCAAGTTACCCAAGACGGCAGAAGGATTGGATGCCATTTGGGTGATTGTCGATCGGTTGACAAAATCCGCCCATTTCCGACCAATAAAAGAAACATAAAAAATGGAGAGATTAACTCGGATATACATAAAGGAGGTGGTGAGATTGCATGGTGTGCCGATATCTATTATCTCTGACAGAGATAGTCGGTTTACGTCACGATTTAGGCAGTCACTCCAAAGATCGTTGGGAACTCAGCTCGATATGAGCACCGCCTACCATCCCCAAACCGATGGTCAGAGTGAAAGGACCATCCAAACTTTGGAAGATATGCTCAGGTCCTGTGTGATAGATTTTGGCAAGGCATGGGATGCTCATTTTCCACTCATTGAATTCTCGTACAATAATAGCTATCACACGAGCATTAAGGTTGCTCCCTTTGAATCCCTTTATGGACGAAAATGCAAATCACTCTTGTGTTGGGCAGAAGTGGGAGACACTCAACTGGCCAGGGGACTGGTACCAAACAACACTTTATCCGGACCGGAGATCATCAGGAAAACCACTGAGAAGATCGTTCAGATTAGGGAATGCCTGAAGGCATCCAGGGATCGACAGAAAAGCTATGCAGACAAAAGGCTAAAGCCTCTGGAATTTCAGGTCGGTGAACGCGTATTACTCAAGGTCTCTCCCTGGAAATGGATGATCCGATTTGGTAAGCGGGGAAAGTTGAATCCACGATACATCAGACCATTCGAGATCCTCGCCGGGATCGGTCCGGTGGCCTACAAGCTACAGTTACCACCCGAACTCTGCAATGTACACCCTGTCTTCCATGTATCAAATCTGAAGAAGTGTCAAACTCTCATTATTCCCCTTGATGAGATAGAGATCAACGAGAACCTTCATTTTGTTGAAGATCTGGTAGAGATAATGGACAGGGAAGTAAAGCGAACTAAACAAAGTCGTATTCCTATTGTGAAGGTTCGATGGAACGCCAAACATGGACCTGAGTTCACATGGGAATGTGAAGACCAGATGATGCAAAAGTACCCCCACCTCTTCCCTAGTTCTTAGTGACTACTCTCGAATGAATTTCGGGACGAAATTCCCTCTAACGGGGGGATTATGTCACAACTAGCAATTTTGGTTTACGATTGCATGCATGCACCAACATTCTTTTTATGTAACATGATTTAAATAGATGATGTTAAGTTAAAGATGAACTGATTTTGGGTATACCCATAAGCAAAACATGTGAAATATTGTAGCAACACTTTATTAAATTTCATAATAAACAAAAAAGGGGCTAAAAGGTAACTTTGTGTTAAACAAATGAGGTGTTCGGCCATGAACATGGCATGACCGAACACACCTTATAAATTGTGTTATGGCCTCTTTAAAAACCGAACACACCTTTTTTGGGTTTACCAAAACCAAATTCTCCATAAAATGGGCAATACAATACTGAATTCTCCATAGAATGGCTATATAGGACCGATTTCCTCATTTCCAAACTTTTAAAACCAATTTCTATTTAAATTGGGATGAAATCGGTCATGCTTTGAATATTTAAGATGTGTTCGGTCAATTCAAGGACTTTTCAGAATAACTATCATTTGTTTATTAGATCCCAGTACGTAAAAGTTGTCCTGGGAAACTAAAATCGGCCATACCTGAATAAATTAATAGGTGTTCGGCCAAAATCAAAGACTTTCCAGTGGGATAGCAATTGTTTAATAGATTTACTGTACGTAAAAGGTGCATTGGAAACAAAATTTGGCCTTACCTCTTATTACCCACCGAGTTTCCATACTATCCCCTTAAATATCCATCAAACATCCATGCCACTTCTGTATCTTATAACCCATGAATTGGAGACTTATTCAAGCCACTAGCACTCTACTTCCCTTCTCTCATTATCTGATACTCCAACATTAAACAGTTTCCAATTTTCCTCAAGAACAAGGTCTAAACTCTCAAATAACTCCATCATCCAAGTGGTTTTTGCTACTTGGTAAGTACTTCAACAAACTCTTTGTGTTCTTACACTTATTTGTGTTCATTTCATTCCATTTACACACAAAATTTTGTGTGTGACTCTTCATAAGGTGTTAGAAACTTCAAGTGTTCTTCAAGGAAAATCTTAGAGTGTTGGCTTACAAACTCTACTCCACACTTCAAACCTTCTCACAAAAACACCCAAGGTGAGCTTCATACCCCACTCTTTTCAAGTTTTCATTCTTTGGGGGGGGGGGGATACAAGTCAAATCTTGTCTAAATCCTTGGATAATTGCATGTATTTGTATGTTAAGGTGTTTATGTGTGTTGAAATGATATTATTTCATGTTAATGCTTCATAAACTTGAGATTTTACAAATCTCATGATGTTAGAACTAAGTTATCTTTGTGGCGTCCTACATATTAAGGTATTATGTTAGACATAACATAAAAATTCCTAGGTAAAAATATGATGAGTTACACCAAAATGGTAAATTCGTGGTTAAAAATACTTTTACCATTAAAACTTGTGCAAACATTGAGACATAATAGATTTCATGGATTTATATAGGCCTGGCAATTGGGTTGGGTTCGGGTTGGCGGGTCACGGGTTGGTGGGTTGGAAACCTCAACCCAACCCAACCCATTTAACCCGTTTAAGTATATGGGTTCACGGGTTCACAAGTTAATGGGTCAAACCCAACCCATATAACTCGTTTAATAAATAAGCAACGTGTTTTAAAAAATGAGGTTTTTTCAACATAAATTCATAAAATGATTAAAGTAATTAACATAAAAAAGGTTTTCAACAATAATTCATAAAGTCAATAACATCCAAATAAAAATGAAATATGAAAACATTAATAGAAAGTGGATGTGTTCTTCATTCGTGACTTGTGAGTATCTAAAAATAACGACATGTATTTTTTCTTTTTTTGATTAACAAACCGCAAACGCAGATTAGCCACATACAAATACGGAAGGAATACAATGATAGGAAATATTACGAATACGGATGGAAATCAAATTTCATTAATAATTAAATATATCATTTTTTTAAATGTAATATATATATATATATATATATATATATATATATATATATATATATATATATATATATATATATATATATATATATATATATATATATATCCGGGTTGGCGGGTTGACCCGCGAACCCAAACAGATAACCCAACCCAACCCATGAAATAAACGGGTTGGTGGGTTGGAAGGTTGACGGGTTGGCGGGTCAAAAATGTCAGCCCAAACCCGTCTATTTTCGGGTTAGGTCAGTGTCGGGTTACGGGTTGGATCGAGAGTTGGCATCCCCAGATTTATAAGAGATTTTGGTGGAACTAGTGACAATATTTTAGTCACAACAACAATAGAATATTTTGTTTACAAAGATCTCAACAAAATTTTGGGTATGTCAAAACACCCTACAAAACTTGGGTATTTTTCAAAAAAATAAATGTTGCTAGTAAGACAATCATGTTATGTTGATACCATTTCAAGAGTTTTAAACTTAGAACATTATGTCATATTCATAACCTTTTGCAAGTTGACAAACAATTAGTGATTATTTATAATTATCAAGATAAATAATCTTATCAAGTCGGTATACAAAACAGAGTTTTTATGACAGTAATATATGTGTGTCATAAACTGTCCATCACAAAACTTTAAGCTATATGTCATAAAGCAATAAAACGCGTGTCATAAAGCTGCACTCATAACTTTATACAAGGAAAACATTAATAGCAATGTTTAATAATGGGAGTCAAAACTCGCGTAAATTCCGTTAAGGCTCTTGTGAGATTTGATTTGTTTTCTTCACCGTACCTGTAAGGTCCTGAAAAGGATCTTTACCAATGATCAAGCAACAAACAATCACAATAGAAGTAGAAGAAGAAAAGAAATCGAGCTTGCACACGTTTATATTCAGAAAAACGTCAGGTACAACTCGATGGAACACTCTGTAAACCCAATGGCATCAACAACCACACATAGACCTACACATCCACTATATATACTAGACATGACCGCAAACTGGGTTTACGGCCGTAAACACACTTTCTGACCGTAAACACATAAACAACTCACAAAATGTATTACAGATTCATACTGAACAAAATACAATGAAAGCCTAGACCAAACCATTAACTGGACCCTTCAATCTCCCCCTTGGTTTGGTGCTAGCTTGGACTCAGCTTTTGTCGACCACCAGCACATCAGATTTTCCCATAGCTCCGTTCCACATCTCCTTCTCGATAATCTCAGCAACCATCGAAGTGTATTCCTTTGCAACGGGCTCAAAAATGTCTTCAGCCACCTTGATCTGATGAATAGAGAGCTGATGTATGTCCCACTTGCCAAATTGAAGCAAACCCCTCTTGTCATACAAGCGGATACAATCGTCTTTAAGCTTGATGACAGCAGCAGCAGCAGATTCATCAAACACCCAGTATTGCATGGATGCAAGAGATCCATCTGGATAATTTTGAAGAACGGGGATATGCTTTACTTGAGCAGTAGCGGGCCACATCACTGACCGAAGTGGTTGACTTGTTTTGGGATCAATAACGTTAGGGTAAATCTTGATAATAGATTCTGCATTCTTCATTGAAGGGAAGCCCTTAGCTACTTGATCTTCCAAAAATGATTTGAACTGAGTCGCCCTGGGATTGTTTGATGGATTTGAGAAAGGAGCTTTAGACAGCTCTGTAAGATCAATCCTAGTAAAGGAATGAAAATTGTGAGCATCTTTGAATAATTCAGTATTGCCACTCTTTCTTCTCACCATCCACATATTCATATCCCCACGAAATGATTCCTGACCTATCACCATAAACGTCTCTGAAACGATGTTCGCCTAGATCCGTAACGGTGATCTTTGATTGATCCCAGGGAGCATTATGATCTGCGCTCCTTTTGAATAGTAATTGACCCTTTTCAGCTGACTTGGCCAATTTAGCACGTTTCAATGCCACTATACTTGGAGCCTGAGCCGATTCTTTTTCAAAATGGTTAACAACATTGGTCGTTCTTGTAGGTTGTGGAACTATGGGAGTATCTTGATCAGGAAGATAGATCTTTGGCTCGTCAACGGATGACTTGAATTTGTCGCCAAAATCTTCTTCCAGCTTCTTCTTAAGATTGTAGTAGCTGGCGGTTAACAATCCGAAATGTGTCTGAAGATCAGTAATTTGCTTCGTCTTTAGAGCTTTATCTTCGATAAGTTCGGCAACTTGAATGTTGAGCTTTGCATTTTCGGTATGAAGGTCTGCGACCTTAATATCCAGCTCAATATTTTTCTGATCTAAATCAATATTTTTCGGATTCAAAGCATCAGTCTCCTTCTGAAGTCCAAATATTGAAGGATTCTCTTCTCCTGAGCTGCCACCCTCAATAGAAATTCCTTTGCCACGTGAGGGAGGCGTTGTGAATTGTTCTTCGGCCAAAAACCTGGCTAGCCTCACAGAAGCAACATCATGGTCTGGCCGGGGAGGAGAGAAACCTGTGGGGAAGGAAGAGCCACCAGCTTCATCGAAGGTGCTAGGACCTTCACTGACGGGTTCAGATGAAACGATAACAGGAGTTGTTGTCGGTGGAGCTGTAAAACTTTGAAGTATACATGAGTCAAGAATTCCCTGTCTAGGGTCAAGTCTTCGTCTTTTTGTTGGAGGTTGAGAGGCCTGTGTAGTTGGGTGATCACTTTCCAATGGCTCAGATGTAGGTAAAACAACATCAAGGGGAGGAATCCCTGACACTGTCACCATAGGAATTGCTATTTATGCCGTTGGATTGGTAGGAGGAGGCGTGGCTTCGAGAACGTCTTCATTTTCCCTTATCTCCGTTGTTGGATGAGCAACTTCATTGATATTGTCAAGCAGCATGTTGAGGTTTACACCGGTCATGAAGTCTTCATTGCTATCGAAGTTGAGAGGGATCTCATCGTTATCGAAACCGGTAAGATCAAGGTCTTCATACATCTCGGATTCTGTTCTACCCCTTGGAGACTCCTCATTATACTTACTTTGAATGTGAAAAGATGTCAGCTCATGTTCTTCAGCTACTTGTGCAAGAGTAGCAGGAGTTTCTTCTTCTTCAGCACGATCGGACACAGTGATGACATCATCTTCCGAAATGACTCTCTCGGAGGAAGTAGGCTCAGAAGACGCCTTGTCAGACGTTCCATGAGATTCGGAAGATTCATTTATTTCAGCAAATTTTCCGAATTTCACGAGAGGATGTAAGCCTTGGAAGATGACTTTGCCCTTTCGATTCTGCTTGATGAGACCAATCGTGTGTGGCCCTAATGACTTTATATCCAGTGTGTCTCCTTCTTTGACCATCTCAGGAAATTGAGTGTCAATAAACATCTGAATAAACCTAGGGTACAGCAAGAATGCATCCTTGGTCTCCCGGCTTATAGAGTTGATGTTTACCAAGAACTCATCAAGTATGAACTTTGAGAAGTTGAATTTGATGCCAGCAGCCAGTGAAACAATTGCCCCTGTGTTCCTGAGCGAGATTTCATCAGCACCTGATCTCCTGCCCGAGATACAGCTCACGAGCACATGCGCCAAAAATCTCCAGTAGGGTGGCAGAAGCTTTTTCACCGTGGGAGGGTAAATGCCTTCATACCCCATCTTCTTGAGAATCTTTTGTACATCATCAATCCCAATTTTAGTAGGAAAATCGGGTTGATCATTGATCAACAATGTTTCTCTGATGAACTGCTCATTGATAGTAATCTTGCATCCTTTCACCATAGCTTTAATGGAAACCACTCCTTTGTCTGATGTCATCTTAGCAGTCTACCAGAACTCCTTCACATTTTGTTGATAGATGACTGGATTCACAGTGATGGCACAGGCCAGGCAGCATTCTCTCAGTCTGTATATCATCGACCTGAAATCTCCATGAGCAGTAGGAGGTTCGTCCAGTATAATTAACAGGTTATGCATGTCAGCAAACTTAAGACTCGCCATTGATATGCACTAAACCAGGCCAAGTAAGAAAACAAAGTATTTAAAAAATTAAAGCTTTGAGTTTTCTTAATTAATCAATTTTATTTTGGCCTTAAAAATTATTTTGATCAAAGATTTGGAGTTTACGGTCAAACAAGGTCAAATTTGAGTTTACGGTTCAGAATGAGTTTACGGTCAATATTGGTCAAACATGAGTTTACGGTCCAAATTGGGTTTACAGCCGTAAACCCATTGCAGTGGTCACCTGACCGTAAACTGAGTTTACGGTCGTAAACTCAAAAGGAGTTTACGGTCGTAAACGTCCAGACCGTAAGCCCAAACAGTTTACGGTCGTAAGCTTATACCGTAAACCCTCCCCAAACCGTAAACGCCGACGATCAGTAAAACCTCGATTAATCCTCCAGTTTTAGTCGAATCGATGAAAAGAACACATATCCTCAGTCGGTTTTAGCATACCTTCGAAGTGGACTAACTGATTTTTCAAAATCTCGCAAAAAGTTTTCGAGGATGAGAGAGAGTAGAGAGAGTTTGCGGCTGTAAAGGGAGAAATGGGAGGTGGAAAGGGTTTACAGCAGTAAACTCCACCTTTTATACCTCGACTTTTACCTGTCTCACACACAGTGTAAGGCACAGTCCAAATCCCGATTAAATTTTCAAAAATAAAACTTTTTGAGGATATTAAAATAAAAGTAAAATTAAAATTAAACTAAAAATAAAATAAACTAATTTCTAAAATTTAAGAATTAAAAGATTTAAAAATTAAATCTTTGACAATTATAAAAATAAAATAAAATTAAAATAAAAATAAAAATAAAATTAAAATAAGAATAAACACAGACAAAATTTATCTCAAAAATCATTGAAAATTATCTTGTGACACTGGGATCAAAGTTGTTAGACATCCTTAATCCACTTGTCGGTACCTTCTATCTTCACGTCTTTGTCTGGTCGATCGCCGGTATTGTGGTCCACTTAAACATGAAAAATTGTGACAAAATTAGGACATACTATTAGTTATAAGACAGAGTGATCCTAAGTTCCTAGATAATATTTCTTAAGGACCATTCAGCTGACGACGACCAGGGATATTGTTGTCCACCTAAATTGAACAGCGAGATCTATAGACAATCTGTAAGTGTTCAATTTTAATTGTACTAGAACATGGTTCCCGCTTCCTGATATGCTCCAGTAATTAAGAACTTCCAGAATACTCCTTACATCGGGTGAGCAGACAATCATTAAGAGAGGAGATAGATTTAGAATGCATATGCTATACACCCAGGTCGGATCTCTTCCAATCTCGCAGAGGGTGAAACATATGACTGACTGAAGTTTTTTAAAGGGATTGAGAAGTAGAATGGTGCATATACTGTGTACCAGGTCGGATTGTGAGTCACGCAAAGGAGACAGTATATGGCTAACAGACAGAAAGAATTGCATAGATAGAGGATGCAGAGAAATAGAGCTGCATATGTTACAGGCCAGGTCGGATCTCTCGATCACGCAAAGGAAGCAACATATGACTAACAGACAGATAGAGAGAAAATAATTTTCTACAGACCTAATTTATCGGAATTCACCAGTCACCCCATCAATACCGGAATTAAGGACAGAATCCGCACATCGAGGAAAAGTTAATCCACGGTTCCAAGTACAGGTTCTTTAATGTGACCGGTAGATTCCCATATATATCTCCCTGCTCAACCTATCCAAGCGTCGTATTGTCAGGCTAAACGGATCTAACTAGGTCAAGATTTCTCAAGTCTATGAATTCCTTAAGTTCAACTCTGCCTAGTCATGTCCATTTAGAATCTTTCGTGCCTACCAACGCATCAAACCCAGAGCATAGACCCTTCAACTTTGGGTACGTTACGCAGACTCAGATTGCCTATTATCACTTGATAATATCACTTCCCAGTACTACATCAACAAGCAAAACTGTAAGCAACAATATTTTTGATTTTTCTGAAATTTTTTTAATGTTTTTGGATTTTTGAATGTTTTCTGAAAAAAATAAAACAGAAACAAGATGTTTTTGGATTTTTTAAAATTTTCAATTTTGTTTGGTTTTTGTTTATTTCTCCCCCTAAATTTGTGCATGGGTGAGAATGAAATCACTAAAAATGCGCAAATTTAACCTAACCTAATCAATAACAAAAATTTAATCCTCAAAACGAATCATTTTCAAAAATCCCACAAGCACATCGAATCGAGCTTTGTTAAAAGGCTTGGTGAACAGATCCGCCACATTATTGGCAGTGGGAACCTGTTCTAGCCGGATGAGCGAGCGCTCATAACAATCTCTGATAAAATGAATTTTGATATCAATGTGCTTGGTTTTGGAATGTTGGACAGGATTTTTAGTAATTTGAATTGCTGCCTC
Organism: Lactuca virosa; assembly: GCF_052849685.1. NCBI lineage: Eukaryota > Viridiplantae > Streptophyta > Magnoliopsida > Asterales > Asteraceae > Lactuca > Lactuca virosa. The sequence goes on along the minus strand of NC_136430.1, from coordinate 124,062,692 downwards.
ATTATCACAGTGAATTGGGGTTTCTAGATAATTCAAACCGTAGTACAACAGCTGATGTTGGATCCAGATAACTTGAGAACAGCAGGCAGATGCAACAACGTATTCTGCTTCTGCTGTTAAGGTAGAGACGGTATGTTGTTTCTTGCACTCCCACGACACCAGCCTATCTCCAAGGAATTGGCACCCTCCTGATGTTGATTTCCTGTCAAGCTCACAACCTCCATAATTACTGTCAGCAAAAGCATATAAATCAAATTCAGAATTCTTCGGATACCAAAGACCCAATTTTGGGCTGCCTTTGATATACCGAAAAATCCTTTTGACAGCAATAAGATGTGAAAGTTTAGGATTAGCCTGATAGCGAGCGCATTGACAAACTGCAAACATGATGTCGGGACGACTTGCAGTAAGATACATCAACGATCTGATCATCGATCTGTAGTGTGTCTGATCTACGAATTCGCCATCAATATCTGGATTTAGCAGGGGTCTTTCAGCTATTGGTGTCGATGCAGGTTTTTGCGTCTTCAAACCCGAACTTCTCAAGAATATCCTCCACATACTTAGCTTGATGTAGCAGGATTCCGGTTGAATTTTGTTTGACCTGAAGCCCCAGAAACATGGTCATTTCACCCAGTGAACTCATCTCAAACCGCTTTTTCATCACGCCTTCAAACTCTTTGCAAAGCTGTGGACTGGTAGACCCGAAGATAATGTCGTCAACGTAGATCTGGACTAGTATCTGATCATTACCAACATGCTTGATGAATAAAGTTTGATCAATAGTTCCGCGAGAGTATCCATGCTCGAGCAAATCCTTTGTTATAGTCGCATACCATGCTCGAGGAGCTTGATGTAACCCATACAATGCCTTGTCCAACTTGTAGACATGATTAGGAAACTTTGAGTTAACGAATCCCGGGGGTTGGTCAACATAAATTTCTTCCTTCACCTTGCCATACAAGAAGGCAGTCTTGACATCCATTTGGTAGACCGTGAAGTTCATATAGGAGGCATATGCGAGAAAGATACGAATAGCCTCCAATCGAGCCACAGGAGCATAAACCTCAGTATAATCAAGACCCTCAACATGTCGAAACCCGCGAACCACCAACCTTGCTTTATTGCGCACTATTACACCAGAATCGTCTTGCTTGTTACGATAGACCCAACGCGTGTCAAGAGACCTTTTGCCCTTCGGTAACTCAACCAATTTCCAAACCCCGAGCTTTTCAAACTGATTTAGCTCTTCATGCATTGCATCTACCCAGCTGGGCTCATTCGAAGCCATGTCAACGTTCTTGGGCTCTATTTGAGATATAAAGCAAGAATAGAGACATGCATTGACATCTCCACTCTGACTTTTAGTTTTAACTCCGTCACCCAGCTGGCCAATGACGTTATCGATCGGATGATCACGTTGAATTCTTGAAGGTATGTCTTGGCTGATATCATTGAGTGAAACACGAAGAGTGTGGATGTTGAAACCTCCATCATTTGCTGATTGATCCACATTAGATGAATCTGCTACAAACTCATTAGCAATTTCTTCAGGAAAGAGTAGTTCCATAAAAGTTGGATTGACAGCGGAAGCATCTCTAGACATGAACTCTCTTTCAATAGGGGTAAGAGGTGTAGCATCAGCATCAGGAGTTCCATCTTGAACTTTAGACTCTGGACTATCAAGTCGATCAGATGACTCCCCCTCAGGTGGAGCAGAGGACTCCCTCTCAGATGGAGCAGAGGACTCCCCCTCAACCGTTGGAGGTCTGTAAACAACTTCTTCGTCTTCGTCTTCAGAAACAATCTTCGAACCAGAAGAGGATCCATTTGAGCCATCTGAAGACACATTTAAGGATTTGAAAAGCGATGTGTAATCAAATAACCAGTCAGGACCCACTCGAGCGTCTGTTTCATTCTCCTCCAACCAGCGCACGTCATAGGATTCGACAATTTGCTTAGTCTTCTTGTTTTAAACCCTATACGCGGTGCGCGCAGCATATCCTATAAAGTAACAATCATCGGCTTTGGCATTGAATTTAGGGTTGGATTCCAAGTGAAGAAGGGTGCAAGGGCAGCCAAATACACAGAAATGACTGACTGAAGGCTTGTGTCCATAGAGAATCTCGTACGGTATCTTCATCTGAGTTTTGTTGATTAGAACACGATTCTGCACGTAGCAAGCAGTGTTAATCGCCTCGGCCCAAAAGAAAACAGGTAATTTAGAATCACAAAGCATTGTCCTTGCAGCGCCTTTTAAAGTTCTATTTCTCCTTTCAGCAACACCATTTTGTTGAGTCGTGTGAGCAGAGCTGTATTGACGCACGATCCTTTTTTCTGCGCAAAAATGGTCAAGAACCGCATTCCTGAACTCAGTTCCATTGTCAGTACGAAGCGCCTTCACCTGGTTGTTGGTTTGATTCTCAATCATCACAATGAACTTCTTTATCAGATCAGCAACCCCCGCTTTGTTGGATAAGAAAAAGACCCACGTAAAACGAGAGAAATCATCGATCACAACTAGACAGTACGAGCTTCTGTTGATGCTCAAGACGTTCACCGGACCAAATAAGTCCATATGCAATAATTGGAGCACTTGACTGATTGAGTTAACTTGCTTTGGCAGGTGTGGTTTTCTATGATGTTTTCCTTGGGCACAGGACACACACTTCTCAAATGTAATAAAGTCTCTGACAGGTAAGCCTCGGACCATCTCATTCTTAGCAAGGCGATTCGGGTTTTTCGCGTTAGCATGACCGCGTCGTCGGTGCCACAGCATTGCGTTTTGTTCGGAGACTTTTGAAAATAGGCAAGTGACTTGTTCAGGTATGTTACTGTTCATGTCAATAATGTAAGCATTCCCATCCCGCTTTGATTTGACGAGAATCCACTCTTCCGGGATGATAATGCCTGGCTTGAGAATCATGCATTCTTTATCGGTAAAATGGGTAGAATAGCCTTTGTCGCAAATTTGGGAAACACTCAACAAGCTGTGCTTTAACTCGGGAGCAAAGTTGACATTTTCAAAGCTTAGCACTCCATTTGTAACGGTTCCTCTCTGAGTCATCTTGCCACCATCTCCGCCCGCGAAGGAAACATAACCCCCACTAAAAGATTGAATGTCGCTCAATTGGGAGATGTCTCCTGTCATATGCCGGGAGCAGCCGCTGTCGACGTACCAAGGACGAACGACATTCCTCCGCAACTGTCCCTGCAAAATGAGCGGGATCATTTAGATTTGGGAACCCATGTCATCACTGTCCTGGGTTTCCTTTTCGCTTTCTCTGATTTATCTTTTAATGATTTCAAATTAGGATCCTCATTCCTAATCACTTCAGAGGATGGAGATGATGGATTGGAAATTGATTTGGGCATCCAATGATATTTAGGTTTTACAACATTCTCAGGTGGTTTTGAAATAGGTTTCTTATGAGTTTGCACGGAGCCTCTGGATGTTCTACCATAAGTGGTTGAAGATCCAGAATTGCTTTTTGACGAAACCGATCTTGGCGGAGCCTTGTTCGGTTTTGGCAAACTATTTTGAGCTTTGTTAGTAAAAACCTTTTTATTCTTTTGAAAAACAGCCCTTTTTCTGCTTCGATCATCTTTCCAATCATCATTTCGAGAATGAGTTCTTGAGGATTTTCTAATTAAAGACCTTCCTCGAGATTCGTTCTCTCCTCTTGGTGACAAATAGTTCACAAAGATCCTATTTTGACAATTCCTAGCTATATGACCACCAACACCACAATTAAAACAAATCTGTTTATTATTTGAACTTGTACTGCATTTCTCAGATTTATTATCTTGACAGACACTCTTACTCTTCTCAGAAGAACATGCATGAGAAATAGGTTGTGCGATAAGTGAGGGTGCCTCAGATGGTGTTACTTGTGGAATTGATGGGTTTTCATGAGAATCACAAGCATCAGAATTACCAAACAATTCATCAAACATATCAAAGAAATTAAGTTCAACAGTAGCAGAAGTAGAAATTGTTGGATATAGTGTCTAAGTCCATAACTTTATTTGGTATGTACTTGACCCGACCCGGCATGGTCCATTTGGGTTGCATGGCATTGCAATACTTGGATAGACTAAACGAGAGAATAAGACACTTATGATTATTAATATATTATAAGTTCTAATATATTAATAATAGTATTATTTAATTAGTATTGATCAAGTATTAATCTCGTATTAATTTGGTGATCAAAGTGAGACTAATTAAATATATAGGGTTGATTGTGACAATCATCAATTCTTTTATGGTGGATTAATGATCCATGGTTTATGGGTTATGGATGTAACCATTTGGAGCTCCATGGATAATCCATGGGAGTTATAAACCCATGGGTCATGAGAAATCAATAGTCATGACAATTAAGGGCATTTGTGACAACCGTCAAATTTCGGTCAATTCAAAGTCAACAAGTCAAACCGGTCAACTCCAATAACCCTTGTATGTTAGGGTTTACGTTATGTAATCACTATACAATTCGCTATTTTAATGAGAAATCATCATTTGGAAAGTTCATGTGTTTGATTTTCCTTAGCCTTAACAGTGCTAAACAACGAACCAAAGCGATAAAACACTATTGCACAATCATCGGGATTGTGTACGACACTAAAACACGGTTTAATGGGGTTTACGAACCTTGCGTTGTGAATCCGGACACTCAAATTAATCACAAACGAAACCTCTCTAAATCGTTTTCACTCTATCTCTTTCTATTTGAAATCTCTCCCAAATCTCTCTCAAAAAGTTACTTTAACTTTTTGTAATCATTTGGGTCATCTCGACCCTTAACCGGGTCAAAAATCGCTTGAAACGGGGTAAAAGCGAGTAAAATAGCTTTAAGGATCCGAAACCGAAGCTTCAGGACCGAAGCCTCGCATCCGAGGCCTCTGATCCGAAGCCAGCAGACCGAGGGTCCGAAGCCAGCAGACCGAGGGTCCGAAGCCAGCAGACCGAGGGTCCGAAGCCAGCAGACCGAGGGTCCGAAGCCAGCAGCCCCTTTTTACCGGTTTTTCGACTACGACTTCGTTTTAACTCCGTTTTTCATTATTTTAACGTGGGATTTTCACCCAAAACTTTATTTTATAAACTAAGGCCCCAAAATATATAAATCTCCAGGGTTTTTATAAAATATATTAAAAGAATTAGTGATTGAACTAATTATTGAGGGAATATTTGCTTTTCCTTAATTTATGGCAAAAGCAAACCACCACCACCTCACTCTATGATTAGCCACTCTTTCCCACTACCCCTTGTCTCCTTAGTGGACCTTTACAGCCAATCTCCAGCTCTTCCCACGTTCTAAGAGCTGGAGGATTGATCCTCTCTCCTCATTCTCCATAAAACTCTTTCATTCTACACTTAGCAACCAAGAACACTCTCCAAAATTCTCTCATCTTTTCTCTCAACTTCAAGAACTTCAAGGCTTTCTCCATGGATTTCTTTCTTCAATTAGTAAGTATCTTCATCATTCACATAATTATTAAACTCCATTATACTCAAATCATTGATATCTTACACAAGTTCCATCTTATTCGGTGTTAGATTCTCGAATCATCAAGACATCTTCTTAGTGTTCTTGAGTTGAACACTTCCTCTCTCTCACTTTCATCTACTGAAACCACATAAGGTGAGTTCATACCCATACATTTACATGTTTTTCTTAAGTTTAAAGGGGGGAATACAAGTAAAATCATCAAGAACACAATTAAACTTTTTCTAACAGATTACATCAGAAAAGATGGACGTTAATCACGGACTGTTTTGGTCAACATAAATATTTTAGTTTTCAAAACTGTTTCAGGTGCAAGTAGTTAAAACTCTTAGCTTTAAAATGGCTACTTGCACATCTCCATATGATTTTTCTACAATTTATGGTGATTTTTACAAAACTGCCTGTCATTTCAGAGGCAAACCCGGACCAGTCTGTGATTATGAACATTTTCACCTCTGTTAGAGATCACTAAAAATCATGATAAAATTTACGAACAAACTAGACTCATATTCCAAACTCTCAAAATTTGCGGATTTGGATTTAGAGCTTTGATGATTTTTCTATAAATTTTCTAAGAACGGTAACAGAAACTGTTTTTAACAAAAAGTTGCTGTTAATTTCATTTCACCTTGTAACATGTTGAGCAAGGTGTATATCTTTATGTGATTATATGTTACTGCAATATATGACATTTTATCTTAATATTTAGACACACATCAGTTTACAAATGGATTTGGTCATATAAAATATAAAGAATAACAAGTGATTATAATCAAAGTAAAATCGATACATTCAAACATTAAATAAACTATTTTGAATATAGTTTGCATACATTACCACGTACTACCCTTGGTTGATAAACTATAATAGGTATAGTTTATGATACATTACATAACACATACATTTAAAAAGGGTACATTTATACAAAGGATATTTTCATTAAGCAAGGTACGGCCATACGGTACCAAATTTTCATAACACGTAATTCCGTTAATGACTTTGTGAGACATTTACTTCAAATTACCATTAAGTCCTGTATTGTAACCAGAGTCTCCTTGAGGGAGAGCGTGATACTTGTGTATAGATCTATATTGGGTTTGACAAACCCACACCTAAACTGCATGCAACAGTTAGACCGATAGGTCTGGGGTGACAAATGTCATAACATTTCCGACGCCTGAAGAACGTCGTTTTAGGCAACCTTGGTCATAGTATGGTTATAATAAACTCACGTAAAGTATTAACAAACATTGGAATTTACGGGAACTTCATTAAAATTTAACGAGTTTATGTCGATTTTAAATTTGCATTGTTTTACTATAAATATGACAAATTACTTGTACATTTCGGTCTTTGGGTTTTAAGACTACATTTACACATTAAGGAAAATATTGGATTTTCTAACACAAATACTACTTTTACAAACGAAAGGCTTTTAATAATACCAAACAAAAGCTTATGAACTCACCAACCTTTGTGTTGACACTTTTTCAAACAACTTGTATTCTCAGGGAATCATTAAACAGGTAATCAAGTGCTTTTGAGGATGGGACGCTAAGGCGTCTACTATTTCATATTTTATCAACATATTGTAATTGATTCGTAAACATGTAATTCATACCATGATGTAACTTTTTCAATTATATATATGTTGGTTGTGTTTGCTTGAATTACTATTACAATTGTTGTTATGATACTATACATGAAGTCCTCCACCCCCGGACGTTTCCGCCATCCTTGGTTTGGGGGTGTGACAGATTGGTATCAGAGCACGGTTTATAGTGAATTAAGTATATCAAACCACATAAGATATACAAACTATAAACACAATTGGGACTAATAGTCTCTGATTCGTGCATTTTTCAAATAAATACACTCTTATAAAATAAATGATTTTCTTGATTTAAGTATACATACATACATTACATGCTCGCATGGTATCATAACTAGCGAAAACATAAAGCAAAAGAAGAAGAGTTGAACATTTTGAGTATGCCTTAGTATATGTGGATTAAATCTGGGAAGGATATAGCCTGATCAACTATATTTGTCCGGGAATTGACTTACATATACCGGGGGATGGTCAGGATGGACAACAAATCTAACAAACCTAATAACAGACTACAAAGTATACTTTAAGAACTCAAAACTAAACATTTACAAATACTATAGGAGTATTTTGTGTTACTATAATAAATTATCTGATAATTAAATAGGTCTTTATTTATAAATTAATAGCTGCTAAGTGGATGCGCTAAGGTCATATGTAACTAAGATGCTATAGACTTAGAATTTATGTATCTTTGTTTCACTTCCTGTCCTTGTTTGGTTGTGGTCTTGGAGTTAGGGTTATCTATTCGAAGGACTATTATATCTTAATCACATATGACTGGTATGCACTTTGCAACTAATTAAGTAACCGATAAAGATCATTTTAAAATATAATATATTAATTATGTCCCGACTAAATTAGTATATGTGAAACTTCTACAAACAGTCATATACTTGGAAACAAGGAAACTCAAATAAAATATTTTATACTTTCATAACCCAATGTATTGGGTCAATTAAAAGTATAAAATCGTATGTATCGTAAACATACCGGAAAACAACGTAATAATACACTTTATGTATAAAAGATTCTCTTCCTATAAATACACTTTTACTAAAAGTACATTGGTTTACGACTTATGACAGAACCATGCCGCCAAGGAGAAGACCAAGACCTTCCAGCAACACAGCAACACCTCCTCCGCCGCCGCCTCCACAGTTTGATCCTGCGATGTTCCAGGCTGCAGTAACAGCAGCCGTAGCGGCCGCAATGTCGCAGATAGGGACAAACGGAGCTGGTGGTTCAGGATTGGGGGCTACAAACTCTAACCACGGAGACAGTACGTGGCGTGCAAGAGAGTGTTCATACAAAGACTTCACAAATGGCAAACCCGACAACTTCAATGGAAGCGGGGGAGTCATCACTTTGATGCAATGGTTTGAAAAGACCGAAGTAGTCTTTCAGGTGTGCTCTTGCCCCGAAGCGAGCAAAGTTAAGTTCGCAGCCTTCACCTTCACCGGCCGGGCCCTTACTTGGTGGAACTGCCGGATTAAGTCACTTACTCTCGAAGTGGCTAGCTCCATAACCTGGGCAGAACTAAAAACGTTGATGATGAAGGAGTACTGCCCGAGAGGTGAAATTCAAAAGCTGGAACAAGAACTTTGGAACCTCAGGATGACGGGCTCTGACCTTGAAACCTACACCACCCGATTCAATGAATTGGCTCTCCTCTGCCCAACAATGGTTACTCCGGAGGAGAAAAAGGTGGAGCGATACCTTTGGGGACTGTCTCTCCACGTGCAAAGTAGTGTCCTGGCTTCAAGGCCAACTACTTTTGACAGTGCCAGGGAGCTGGCACAACAACTTGTTGACCACCGAGCCGGTCATAATACTACAACCACCACCACTGATAAATCAAAAGGGGGAAACAACAAAAGGAAGTTCTGGAACGAAAAGAAGAGCCAACCAGCACAGGATCCCGCTAAGAAGCAACAAATTGTTGCTGTCCATGCTGCCACTAATGCTGCCACTACTGCTACCACTCCAGCACCACCGAAGCCATATGCGGGAACCCTACCTAAGTGCAACAAGTGCAACTTTCACCACAATGGTGCTTGTAGGGAGATGCACTGTAACAACTACGACAGGAAGGGGCACACTGCTCGTTTCTGTAAAGCGCCGGCTCGACCAATCAACCAAGTCGCCAGTACGGGGGCAACCCGAACCTGCTACAACTGTGGAGACGCAGGTCACTTCAAAAGAGACTGCCCCAAAGCACAAGCCCCTAATGCTGGTGGAGTAGGAAGAGTCCTGGCAATAGGACATGGGGAAGCAGTAGAGGATCCCACGGTGGTTACCGGTACGTTTCTCCTCAATAACTCTTATGCATGCGTACTATTCGATAGTGGAGCGGAGAGGAGTTTCGTGAGCCACCAATATAAACATTTACTTGAACAAAATCCCCAATCACTAAAGGATACTTATGTAGTAGAAATGGCAAATAGGAAAGTAGAACGCACTAGCGATATATACTCAGATTGTACTCTCACTCTAGGCAACCATACATTTAAAATTGACCTGATGCCGGTCACCATAAAAAGCTTCGACGTAATCATCGGGATGGATTGGTTAGTTCCTCACCGTGCCGACATTCTATGTTACGAAAGGGCCGTTCGCCTCAATCTACCAAATGACGAAACCCTTCTCATCTATGGTGACAAACCTAGTGCGAATTTACAAATCATCTCATGCATCAAAGCCCAAAAGTATCTCCGGAAGGAGTACCACGCCTTCTTAGCCCATGTAGTAGACAAGAAACAAGACGTGAAAGACATCAAAGACATCCCCGAAGTGTGTAACTTCCCGGATGTGTTCCCAGAAGATCTTCCTGGTGTACCACTCGCACGACAAGTCGATTTCAGAATTGACTTAATACCCGGAGCTACCCCCGTAGCCAGAGCTCCATACCGCCTCGCACCATCAGAAATGCAAGAGTTGTCCAGTCAGTTGAACGAGCTTTTGAGCAAAGGGTTCATCAGACCAAGCTTCTCACCTTGGGGAGAACCAGTCCTTTTTGTAAAGAAGAAGGACGGATCCTTTCGCATGTGCATCGACTATCGGGAACTAAACAAACTCACCATCAAGAACCGATATCCTCTACCCCGAATCGACGACCTTTTCGACCAACTCCAAGGAGCAAATTTCTTCTCAAAGATCGACCTAAGGTCAGGCTACCATCAGCTACGAGTTCAAGAAGAAGATATTCCCAAAACTGCATTCAGAACTCGCTATGGGCACTACGAGTTTGTGGTGATGTCCTTCGGTTTAACAAACGAATAACCATGGACTTCATACCTCAGTGGAAGTGGGAACGAATAACCATGGACTTCATAACCAAGCTGCCTAAGACATCGGGCGGGCTTGACACCATATGGGTAATCGTAGACAGATTGACCAAATCAGCACACTTCCTACCGATAAAAGAAACCGACAAGATGGAGAAGCTGACTAGAACGTACATCAAAGAGATTGTACGACTCCATGGTGTGCCGATATCCATTATCTCCGATAGAGATAGTAGATTTACCTCACGGTTTTGGCAGTCTCTACAAAAACCATTGGGAACTAGGCTTGACATGAGTACGACCTACCACCCACAAACCGACGGACAGAGCGAACGAACCATTCAAACGTTGGAAGACATGTTAAGAGCTTGTGTGATAGACTTCGGTAAAGCATGGGATACCCATCTACCGCTTATCGAATTCTCCTACAATAACAGCTATCATACTAGCATCAAAGTGGCTCCATTCGAAGCTCTTTACGGTCGCAAATGCAGATCACCCCTGTGTTGGGCTGAGGTGGGGGATACACAGCTAGCTAGAGGGCAAGTCTCTAATAGCACCCTCACTGGCCCTGAAATCATAAGGGAAACCACAGAAAAGATCGTTCAAATTCGAGAAAGACTGAAAGCGTCTCGCGATCGGCAAAAGAGTTACGCAGACAAACGACGCAAACCCTCGGAATTCCAGGTGGGTGATCGTGTACTACTAAAAGTTTCCCCTTGGAAAGGAATGATACGATTCGGCAAACGCGGGAAACTAAATCCAAGGTACATCGGGCCATTCGAAATCCTTGCTAGGATTGGGCCAGTAGCATACAAACTTCGATTACCTCAGGAACTCGACAAAGTACAGCCCATATTTCACGTGTCGAACCTAAAGAAGTGTTTGTCTGATGAGACACTCGTAATACCACTCGACGAAATCAAAGTTAACGAAAATCTCCACTTCGTGGAGGAACCAGTCGAAATCATGGATCGGGAAATCAAACGAACGAAACAAAGTCGTATTCCCATCGTGAAGGTCCGTTGGAACGCTAAACGAGGACCCTAATTCACCTGGGAACGCGAGGATCAGATGAAACAAAAGTATCCACATCTCTTCCCAAACTCTTGAAATCCCAGTCAAATGAAAATTTCGGGACGGAATTCCTTCTAACGGGGGGATGATGTGACAACCGTCAAATTTCGGTCAATTCAAAGTCAACAAGTCAAACCGGTCAACTCCAATAACCCTTGTATGTTAGGGTTTACGTTATGTAATCACTATACAATTCGCTATTTTAATGAGAAATCATCATTTGGAAAGTTCATGTGTTTGATTTTCCTTAGCCTTAACAGTGCTAAACAACGAACCAAAGCGATAAAACACTATTACACAATCATCGGGATTGTGTACGACACTAAAACACGGTTTAATGGGGTTTACGAACCTTGCGTTGTGAATCCGGACACTCAAATTAATCACAAACGAAACCTCTCTAAATCGTTTTCACTCTATCTCTTTCTATTTGAAATCTCTCCCAAATCTCTCCCAAATCTCTCTCAAAAAGTTACTTTAACTTTTTGTAATCATTTGGGTCATCTCGACCCTTAACCGGGTCAAAAATCGCTTGAAACGGGGTAAAAGCGAGTAAAATAGCTTTAAGGATCCGAAACCGAAGCTTCAGGACCGAAGCCTCGCATCCGAGGCCTCTGATCCGAAGCCAGCAGACCGAGGGTCCGAAGCCAGCAGACCGAGGGTCCGAAGCCAGCAGCCCCTTTTTACCGGTTTTTCGACTACGACTTCGTTTTAACTCCGTTTTTCATTATTTTAACGTGGGATTTTCACCCAAAACTTTATTTTATAAACTAAGGCCCCAAAATATATAAATCTCCAGGGTTTTTATAAAATATATTAAAAGAATTAGTGATTGAACTAATTATTGAGGGAATATTTGCTTTTCCTTAATTTATGGCAAAAGCAAACCACCACCACCTCACTCTATGATTAGCCACTCTTTCCCACTACCCCTTGTCTCCTTAGTGGACCTTTACAGCCAATCTCCAGCTCTTCCCACGTTCTAAGAGCTGGAGGATTGATCCTCTCTCCTCATTCTCCATAAAACTCTTTCATTCTACACTTAGCAACCAAGAACACTCTCCAAAATTCTCTCATCTTTTCTCTCAACTTCAAGAACTTCAAGGCTTTCTCCATGGATTTCTTTCTTCAATTAGTAAGTATCTTCATCATTCACATAATTATTAAACTCCATTATACTCAAATCATTGATATCTTACACAAGTTCCATCTTATTCGGTGTTAGATTCTCGAATCATCAAGACATCTTCTTAGTGTTCTTGAGTTGAACACTTCCTCTCTCTCACTTTCATCTACTGAAACCACATAAGGTGAGTTCATACCCATACATTTACATGTTTTTCTTAAGTTTAAAGGGGGGAATACAAGTAAAATCATCAAGAACACAATTAAACTTTTTCTAACAGATTACATCAGAAAAGATGGACGTTAATCACGGACTGTTTTGGTCAACATAAATATTTTAGTTTTCAAAACTGTTTCAGGTGCAAGTAGTTAAAACTCTTAGCTTTAAAATGGCTACTTGCACATCTCCATATGATTTTTCTACAATTTATGGTGATTTTTACAAAACTGCCTGTCATTTCAGAGGCAAACCCGGACCAGTCTGTGATTATGAACATTTTCACCTCTGTTAGAGATCACTAAAAATCATGATAAAATTTACGAACAAACTAGACTCATATTCCAAACTCTCAAAATTTGCGGATTTGGATTTAGAGCTTTGATGATTTTTCTATAAATTTTCTAAGAACGGTAACAGAAACTGTTTTTAACGAAAAGTTGCTGTTAATTTCATTTCACCTTGTAACATGTTGAGCAAGGTGTATATCTTTATGTGATTATATGTTACTGCAATATATGACATTTTATCTTAATATTTAGACACACATCAGTTTACAAATGGATTTGGTCATATAAAATATAAAGAATAACAAGTGATTATAATCAAAGTAAAATCGATACATTCAAACATTAAATAAACTATTTTGAATATAGTTTGCATACATTACCACGTACTACCCTTGGTTGATAAACTATAATAGGTATAGTTTATGATACATTACATAACACATACATTTAAAAAGGGTACATTTATACAAAGGATATTTTCATTAAGCAAGGTACGGCCATACGGTACCAAATTTTCATAACACGTAATTCCGTTAATGACTTTGTGAGACATTTACTTCAAATTACCATTAAGTCCTGTATTGTAACCAGAGTCTCCTTGAGGGAGAGCGTGATACTTGTGTATAGATCTATATTGGGTTTGACAAACCCACACCTAAACTGCATGCAACAGTTAGACCGATAGGTCTGGGGTGACAAATGTCATAACATTTCCGACGCCTGAAGAACGTCGTTTTAGGCAACCTTGGTCATAGTATGGTTATAATAAACTCACGTAAAGTATTAACAAACATTGGAATTTACGGGAACTTCATTAAAATTTAACGAGTTTATGTCGATTTTAAATTTGCATTGTTTTACTATAAATATGACAAATTACTTGTACATTTCGGTCTTTGGGTTTTAAGACTACATTTACACATTAAGGAAAATATTGGATTTTCTAACACAAATACTACTTTTACAAACGAAAGGCTTTTAATAATACCAAACAAAAGCTTATGAACTCACCAACCTTTGTGTTGACACTTTTTCAAACAACTTGTATTCTCAGGGAATCATTAAACAGGTAATCAAGTGCTTTTGAGGATGGGACGCTAAGGCGTCTACTATTTCATATTTTATCAACATATTGTAATTGATTCGTAAACATGTAATTCATACCATGATGTAACTTTTTCAATTATATATATGTTGGTTGTGTTTGCTTGAATTACTATTACAATTGTTGTTATGATACTATACATGAAGTCCTCCACCCCCGGACGTTTCCGCCATCCTTGGTTTGGGGGTGTGACAGCATTCATGTGTAAACCCTAATTGTGACAACACTATAAAAGAAACCCTATGGCTAGCAAAATCATGACCTAGTGTTACTAGAGAGGGCATAACCGATTTTGAGTGCTAGAAGTATTCTCTCAAGTTATTCCAAGTCTTGTGGTGTTGTGTGAAGCATTTGAGGCACAACATTTGGGGTGCTAGGCTCACAAAGTCTTGAAGGAATCCAAGCAACAACAAGGTATGTATTTCTACTAGTTTTTATGTTTTATGTAATCCCCATGCCATGCTAGTTAGGAAATAACCTTGAAAAAGAAATTTGCATGTATATAGAGAAAACATAGATTCAAGGTTATTAGGGTTGCATGTACACTTAGGAAGTGTTAGAATGCTCTAAAACCCATCAGTGGTATCAGAGCCTAGGATTGTTTTCTGTATACTTGATGCAAAACTGCTTAAAAATCGAAAATTCTGCATTCTGACGACTGGACTCGCCGAGTCCATGGGGAGGACTCGCCGAGTCCATGAACAAATTCATCCTACTCGGCGAGTAGAATAATGCACTCGGCGAGTAGGAGCGTGTTGGGCAGTTTTTTCGAGTTTTGTTGCTGGAAATGGATTAAGATCATTATCCCAATCTGTTTTGGACTTGTAAAATCTGTTTTTCAAAATGATAATGATTATGTTAACCCATTTTACATGGCTTTTATCAATTTTCAAGTATTGTATATAGTTATATGATTTCTTGAAATTGCTTGACATGAATTTGTGTTCTTATGAGTTTTTAGAAGATCATAGGAATTATATGTAACCTCCATGTATGTTTAATTCATGATCTTAATGGCAATGATGGTGTCCATAACTTGTCCTCAAGTTATGGATAACCAAAAGTCACTTCTTTAAATTGTGATTAAAGAACTAAAGAAGTTTCATAAAATGAAGAGTCTTCATTTTTATGAACCATTAAAACTCATAAGTTACAAATTGAAGAGATTGAAGAGACTTGGAATAGTTTCAAATCTTGCCCTCAAGTTTTGGAATTTGAAAAGTCTTACACTCTAATACTTTAATTCCAAATTAAACCTTAGATTTTTAAAAAAGTTTAAAAATCAACACTTATACTATTATTATAATTTTATTATATAGATATGTATAAGAATATGTCATTCTTACCGTTAGTAGGCCTCATTCACGAAGCCGGTCTATAAGGGGGTATAAGGTTGTTGCCTATAAAATGGTGACTTAATGGGTGTCCACTCTCACCCACCGCTTCCTTGATCGGTGGAGGGTCGTTAGCCGAACGGGTAGGATACGACTTTAAATACTTGTTAAAAGTATAATGAATTATAAAGTAACTATACATTATAAATTCCCAATCTTAGTTACTTTAGGAAAATGTGAAATTGGTGCTAGCCCATAAAATTACACTTTGTACCATACCAAGTCATTAGTGGAGCGTGTGTGGTTAACCGGCACACTAACATGGACTAGTAAGAGTGGCAAAGGGTAACTTGACCTTATTATAGATCGGTGGAGCGTGTGTGGTTAACCGGCACATCGATTAGGTAATATTGTTGAGGGTACCAAGTCAATTTGTATGGTTATTCACACCTTGTTTGTGATCCTCGGCATCCCAGTCACAAACTTGAGAGGGCACAATCGAGATTCAAACATGCCATTGAAAAGTTCAATGTATCTCTAAAGATCTAGGAGTTTCAAAATCAATAAAACCTAATAATAAAATATTTCGTTCTTATGGTGGAAATTGGTAAATCGTCATTTACCTACCTTCAAATATTTTATAGTATGGATTACGGCATCCCTCTTCCAACTATAAATAGTTTGTTGGATCCTAGCCTTAATATTTCATTTGGGTGAATTATTAAGGACTCCTAATCTAATGAAACTTGTCTTTCTTTCCTTTCAGATGTCTTCCAACAATGTTTCTGGCTCAAACCCAACAGGCTCCTTTTCCATTATGAACTTGTGTGGTAAGGTCATCTTTGATGGATCCAATTTCAATGAGTGGATCAGAAACATCAGAATGATTACCCGCTATGAGGACAAAGAATATGTCCTCGATAGGGAGCTTAAGGTTGTGAGTGAAGCCACTGCTACTCCTGAAGAGTTTGCGGAGTTTGTTGCACATGAAAAGGATGCTACTAAAGTAGCATGCATCATGATGGCCACCATGACTCCTGAACTTCAAAAATCCTATGAAGATTTCTACCCCTATGAGATGCACCTGGATCTGATGGAAAGGTACCATCAGAGTGCGCGTCAGGAGAGGTATGAAATCATCTCCTCCATGATAACCGCAAGGATAAAGGATGGTGAACCCATCACCGGTCACTTGCAGAAGATGCAAAGGTTCGTTGACCGGTTGCTGAAGCTAAATGTTGACGTTCCTGAGGAAATGGTGATTGACATCATTCTCCATTCCTTACCTCCAAGTTATGATCAGTTTCGTATGACTTATCATATGAACAAGGAGGAAGTCACACTTGGCAAACTTCAAAGACTCTTAAGGACAGCTGAAAATGGCCTTAAGGGTAAAGCGGTTGCTACTTCTACTCCTTCAACAGCCCCTGTTCTGGCTATTGGGCAGGGAAAGGGTAAGAAGAGGAAAAACCCTTCGAAGGGTACCAAGGGTAAGACTCTTGATGGTTCCTCTTCAAGTGGGACAAAGAAAGGTCCCATTACTCCTTCTTCAAACCCAAAGGAAGCACAATGCTTCTATTGCCAGGATAAGGGACACTTCAAGCGAAGCTGCCCTAAATATCTGCAAGATGTAAAGGATGGGAATGTTAAACCCACCCATGCAGGTATTTACACAATATTGTCTAATAACTCATCTAATGCTAATTCTTGGGTGCTTGATACAGGTTGTGGTATTCACATCTGTACTGATTTGCAGGCACTAAGAAGAAGTGAGCAAGTGGAGCACGGGAAGATAAACTTAGTCATGGGCAACAGGAAAGCATCACCTGTTACCAAGATATGAGTTTATTCTTTATTGCTTAATAATGGGTTAATGTTAGATTTGAATAAGTGTTGTTACTCGCCCGAAATGGCGAGAAATATTATTTCTTTTCATGGCTTGTACAAACAAGGTTTTTCATTTTCATTTGATAATAAAAATGGTGCTATTAATGTTTATTACAATGATGTATTTTACTTTAAAACATTACCTTGTGATGGTGTATATGAAGCCGTGAATGTTGTAGACAATCTAGGAAATAATGTGTTGTATATTGATTCTTCAGATAGCTTGGATAAAGCATCCTTGTGGCATTGTCGTCTTGGACATGTTAACAAGAAGCGCATAGGCCAACTCCAAAAGGCTGGAGTCTTGGAATCATTTGACCTCAAGTCAGATGATAGTTGCGAGTCTTGTTTACTTGGAAAAATGACAAAGTCACCCTTCACAGGTACTTGTGATAGGGGTGAAGGTTTGTTGGACCTTGTACACACGGATGTGTGTGGGCCCTTCAGAGTTGCTACAAGGGATGCTAATCGCTATTATGTGACTTTTACTGATGATTACAGTAGATATGGATATATTTACTTAATCAAGCATAAGTCAGAAACCTTTGAAAAGTTCAAAGAGTTTAAGCAGGAAGTGGAGAATCAATTGGGCAGGAACATCAAGATGCTCCGATCCGATCGGGGAGGAGAGTATCTTAGCATTGAGTTCCTTGACTATCTTAAGGAATGTGGGATTGTCTCACAATTGACACCTCCCAGAACACCACAGTTGAATGGTGTAGCTGAAAGGCGCAATCGAACCTTGCTGGATATGGTTCGTTCTATGATGAGTCGAGCTTCGTTACCAATCTCTTTCTGGGGGTATGCCTTAGAGACTGCCGCCCATATCCTTAATCTAGTCCCTACTAAAAAGGTTGCCAAAACACCTCACGAGATGTAGACTGGGAAAGTTCCCAATTTGGACCACATCAAGATTTGGGGTTGTGAAGCTTTCGTGAGGCGTGAGACTCATGATAAGCTTGAACCTCGAAGTGAGAGGTATATTTTCATCGGCTACCCACAGAGATCCTTTGGTTACCTCTTCTACAGACCCAGTGATAATGTGGTTTTTGTAGCAAGAAGAGGAGTCTTTCGTGAGAGAGAATTCATAAGCCAAGGGGACAGTGGGAGGCAAATTGACCTTGAAGAGCTTCAAGAGTCAAGTGGTGAAGGAACCTCAAATGCTATCGACCAACCTGAGGAGGAAACTCCTGTTGATCCGATAGATGAGTCTGTACCTCCAAGACGTTCCACTAAGGTGAGGAACACACCTGATTTTTATTATGGTTATCACATCACCACTAAAGGTGATACATTTATTAGTGATAGTACACTAATAGATTTGGATGAACCTAATAATTACAGGGAAGCCATGGCAGGCCCTGAGTCTGCTAAGTGGAAGGAGGTTATGGACAACGAGATTCAGTCCATGTATGACAATCAAGTTTGGAACTTGGTTGACAATGTACCA
The DNA here is from genome assembly GCF_052849685.1 of Lactuca virosa. Taxonomy (NCBI): domain Eukaryota; kingdom Viridiplantae; phylum Streptophyta; class Magnoliopsida; order Asterales; family Asteraceae; genus Lactuca; species Lactuca virosa. Next base: position 124,043,798 of record NC_136430.1, on the reverse strand, counting down.
GGTCGTAAGACAGTTGGGTGCAAATGGATCTTCAAGAAGAAGACCGACATGGATGGGAAGATACATACTTACAAAGCACGACTGGTTGCGAAGGGCTTTACTCAAACTCCGGGAGTTGACTATGATGAGACCTTCTCACCAGTAGCTAAGATTAAGTCTATTAGAGTATTGTTAGCCATAGCTGCATTTCATGATTATGAAATATGGCAAATGGATGTCAAAACCGCTTTCCTTAATGGAAAGTTGGCTGAGGATGTTTACATGGTTCAACCATAGGGTTTTGTCGATACAAGATACCCTAATAGAGTGTGTAAGCTTGATAAATCCATTTATGGATTGAAACAAGCATCTCGCAGATGGAATCTTTGCTTTGATGAGAAAGTCAAAGAGTTTGGCTTTTCTAGGAGTGAGGATGAGTCTTGTCTGTATGTCAGAGCTAGTGGGAGCATAGTTAGCTTCTTGGTGTTGTATGTGGATGACATACTTCTCATAGGAAACGACGTCCCAACCTTGCAGGAGGTTAAGTCCTGGCTTGGGAAGTGTTTCGCTATAAAGGACCTTGGGGAAGCTGCCTATATCCTAGGGATAAGGATATTGAGAGATAGGAGTAAGAGACTAATTGGACTTAGTCAAAGTACTTACTTGGATAAGGTGCTGAAGAGGTTCAGCATGCAAGAATCCAAGAAAGGAGAATTACCAATCCAGAGTAATGCCAAGCTGAGTAAGACTCAGAGTCCGAGTACAGAGGCTGAGATAGCCGAGATGATTCATATACCATATGCTTCCGCTGTGGGCTCGATCATGTATGCTATGACTTGTACTCGCCCTGATGTGGCCTTTGCTTTGAGAATGGTCAGTAGATATCAAGGGAACCCTGGCAGGGCACACTGGACAGCGGTAAAGAACATTCTCAAGTATCTGCGGAGGACTAAGGATTGGGTCCTTACCCTCGGAGGCAGTGATGACTTGAGAGTGGAAGGATATAGCGATGCTAGCTTCCAGACTGATAGGGATAATTTCCGCTCTCAGTCAGGCTGGGTCTTTATCCTAAATGGAGGGGCAATTACATGGAAAAGTTCCAAGCAGGAGACAGTAGCTGATTCTACTTGTGAATCAGAGTACATAGCAGCAAGTGAAGCAGCTAAGGAGGCAATATGGCTAAAGAACTTCATCGGAGACCTTGGAGTTGTACCAGCTATAAAGGAGCCAATGGAAATTTTCTGTGACAATGAAAGTGCGGTTGCTTTGGCTAAGGAACCGAGAGATCACGGGAGATCTCGGCACATTGACAGAAAATACCATTTCATCAGACATCGAATAGAAGAAGGACTCCTCGTTGCTAAGAGGGTATCATCAGATGAGAACCCGGCAGATCCCCTCACGAAGGGACTGAGCAGGGTTAAGCATTTACAGCATGCGAGGCGCATTGGGCTGAAGGATGATATTAGTTTCAATAATTAGATTCCTGAAACTTGTAAAATGTAATTGACATTTGATGATAAATAAAAGTTGTTATTTATTTATGAGTAAGGTGTTACTATCTTGTGTTGATTGTTTACTATGTTTCAATTTTGCATGTTTTTACTTCCAGAATAATTATGTTATTATTCAAACCATCCACAGTCAGTCAAACTTTGGAAGTAAGTATTGATTTAAGACTGTCATGAATTTGGCTTGTATGATTTGTCTAAAAGTGCTTTGGACAATGCAATGGTTGCTACAACATTCATGAGTACTCATAAGGGCTGAGTATTGGATCCAACCCACGCTCACTTGCGTCACTTCATGGAATTTATCTCGAGTGATCGTGAGACGGTAATATCATATAAATCTTCAAACCTAGAGATATGAGTTGTTGACTATGAGTTGGTTATTCATTGATTGTACGAAAACGCATTGGTAACTCGATGTTATAAAACGTGCCTTTGTGAATAATTCAACAAGTAGTTAGTACAAGCATATCAGTCGAAGTTTATCTGTTCCTTCTAGAAATAGAAGCGATATCTGGGCCCCTTGATGATTTGGTTTTGACCTATGTACCGGGCCCGGTCAGAACCTAATTGATGTGTTCAATTTAGTTCTATGTCGAAACAAATCAGAGATCGAGAAACAAATGATGGACAATAAGTAAGACCATGTTCCATGTATTTGTCCGGCTGATATCATGAGAACAGAGGATTATATGATCACTTATCTTAAATGGCGTATCATCATCATCTCAGTTCCGAGAGACTTTGAAAGAGCTACGATTGCTAGTCGGATTTTGAAGTCATATTTGCAAATATAGTTATTAGACTTATCCAAGTGGGAGACTGTTGGATATAGTGTCTAAGTCCATAACTTTATTTGGTATGTACTTGACCCGACCCGGCATGGTCCATTTGGGTTGCATGGCATTGCAATACTTGGATAGACTAAATGAGAGAATAAGGCACTTATGATTATTAATATATTATAAGTTCTAATATATTAATAATAGTATTATTTAATTAGTATTGATCAAGTATTAATCTCGTATTAATTTGGTGATCAAAGTGAGACTAATTAAATATATAGGGTTGATTGTGACAATCATCAATTCTTTTATGGTGGATTAATGATCCATGGTTTATGGGTTATGGATGTAACCATTTGGAGCTCCATGGATAATCCATGGGAGTTACAAACCCATGGGTCATGAGAAATCAATAGTCATGACAATTAAGGGCATTCATGTGTAAACCCTAATTGTGACAACACTATAAAAGAAACCCTATGGCTAGCAAAATCATGACCTAGTGTTACTAGAGAGGGCATAACCGATTTTGAGTGCTAGAAGTATTCTCTCAAGTTATTCCAAGTCTTGTGGTGTTGTGTGAAGCATTTGAGGCACAACATTTGGGGTGCTAGGCTCACAAAGTCTTGAAGGAATCCAAGCAACAACAGGGTATGTATTTCTACTAGTTTTTATGTTTTATGTAATCCCCATGCCATGCTAGTTAGGAAATAACCTTAAAAAAGAAATTTGCATGTATATAGAGAAAACATAGATTCAAGGTTATTAGGGTTGCATGTACACTTAGGAAGTGTTAGAATGCTCTAAAACCCATCAGAAACATCACACGAAACATTTTCAGTCTTAACATCGGAAACAAAGACATTTTCATTTGAAACAGAAATATCAGAATTAGAAACAGAAACAGAAACAGACTCTCCAGCTTCACGCTTTGCCTGATCTAATGGTTGATCTTCAGGGGAAGTAGAAATGTTAGTACTTTCAACATTAATAAATCCTCCTGAAACGAAACCAGATGGCTTGCCATAAACCATAAATGATTTGTTGGCAATCTCATCCTTGGATAGGGGTTGATACTGATATGTATGATTATAAGGAGGAGGTACACTCTCATATCCTAGACCCTTTTGTTGGTTTCGTTTAAACTGCATGCAGTGATCAATCATGTTGGCAACTACCTCGCTTGACCCATCAAATTTTCTAAAATCAAAATTTGCAGTTTCAAATTGTCTTTTTAATGTATCAAGCTCGGTAATTAGCTCATCATTTTGTCTTTTAACATAATCATAAAGCTCACATTTTTCACTGTATTCTATTTGAATTCTCTTAAAGTCCTTTATTTTTGTCTCTAACTGGGCCTTAAGGGGTTTTTGTCCTTTCCTAAGCTGATAGCCCTCATATCTAAGGTCCTCTACTTCTCTACGTAATAATTGAATTTCATCATGAAGAAGTTTAACATATTCATTACAAGCTTGAGAACAAGACGGTAAATTTACCTCACTTTTCCTGGGCTCGGAAGTAGAAGACACCATTAGAGCAAACTGCAGCTCCATCATCTCTGCTTCGGGATCAGCTGCATCATTCTTCAAGGAAGCATCATCAATCTGAGCTAGGTGAGCATTTTCTGGCCCTAAAATATTCAAAGCCTGAATCTGGTCCTCCCAGTCAAAAGACTGAGCGACCATAGCAGTTTCACCATTAACCGCAGCACCTGCACGGTTGTTTCCCACTGCAACCATCGTCCTATTGTTGTTCGTCCTACGATCTGGCTTTGGACACTCACGAGCAAAATGACCTGGCTCGTGGCAGTTGAAACATCGCATCATGCCCTTGTTGAATCCCACCTTTTTATCAGCATTCATGCCCCAGTTGCTCTTCCCTGTCTTCTTAGCAAACTGCTTGGCCCTGAAAACAGCCATAGCAATCTGCCATGTAATGTCCATCTCTTCCACGTCATCAGGATGAATCTGATCCAGGTCAGCAAATGACAGCTGAGGTGGAAGCTCTCTAGCTACAAAAGCATTGTAGCAGTTAACAACCCCAGTGGCTAGAGCCAGATTTTCATCAGTGTCCTTTATGTTTGAGGAAGAGGCTACAACTGGCACATTTGGATGGGGAACAGCTTGTGGAGTGACAAATTGTTGGCTTTGAGAATGAGGAATGGATGATGCAGCAGCAAAGGTCTGAATCTGAGGTTGTTGAGCAGCAAAAGCTTGACCTGAGGAAGTCATAATTGATGAGAGAGCATTGTTGGATGAGATTCCAAGATTTGCAGTAGAGTACGAGTTCACATGGTTTATTTCTCTCTATTTGTCATCAATATCACAAGCTTTGATGATCGCCATGATTTCAGCAAGAGTGAGGCGATTCAGATCCTTGGTCTTCTTAATCACAGCAACATTCATGTCCCATGACCTAGGAAGAGCATTCAGAAGCTTCTTGTTAATTTCTGACTTGGTCAAGAAAATCCCAGATATGTTCATGTCAGTGGTGAGAGTTGTGAACCGCTGCAGCTGAGTCTCAAGAGTATCTCCTGGAATGTAGTTGAACATATTGAACTTTTGTCGCAACATGTCCTGACGACTCTCCTTCATATCTTCATTGCCCTCATATACCTCAATTAGGGCTTCCCATAAATCCTTAGCTGAAGTATACTCTCGGAAACCTTGAGCAATATCAGGAGATAATGCCATGGTTAGAGTGGCTAAGGCCCTTTCCTGCACTTCAACTTTTTCAAACTCCTCATCTGTGTAGTTTTCAACAGCCTTGTCAGTCACTTGGCCTCCGACTGTCATAGTGATTCTAACAGGGCCTCTAAGAATGCTTCTCCAGACTTTGAAATCCTTCATTTTAATGTATTTTTCAATTCTGTACTTCCACTCAGGAAAACCATCTGCAGACATTAATCTTGGAATACGCATAGTAGTGCCCATGACAGTATCAAGTTCGTGAAAATGATTTTGACTTTGAGATTCCATTTGAAATTAAAGCAAATTAAAGTCACAAAAGTGTTTACGGTTGATGTTGATGAGATTACGACCGTAAACTGTGTTTACGGTTGAAAAGTTTACGACCGTAAACTTGGTTTACGGTTGGGCTGTTTACGACCGTAAACTGGGTTTACGGTTGAGCTGTTTACGACCGTAAACTGATTTTACGGTTGAGCTGTTTACGGTTTGTACGTTTACGGTTTAAGCATTTACGGTTAATGAAGCTTAGTTTACGGTCGTTGAAGATTCATAGTTTACGGTTGTTCAAGATCTTGAGTTTACAACCGTAAACAGGGTTTACGGTTGGCAGTAAACTCCCAGAAGGTCTTCAAAAACACGTTTTTGTAGTAGATTCAGTTCCTTTAACCACGAAAACACTAAAACCAATCTCAAACGATAAGAATGTCAGTTTAAGCAGCCCAAATCTCGATTGAATGAAGCTTTGACACCGGTTCTTGCTCTGATACCAATTATAAGGTCCTGAAAAGGATCTTTACCAATGATCAATCAACAAACAATCACAATAGAAGTAGAAGAAGAAAAGAAATCGAGCTTGCACACATTTATATTCAGAAAAACGTCAGGTACAACTCGATCGAACACTCTGTAAACACAATGGCATCAACAACCACACATAGACCTACACCTCCACTATATATACTAGACAGGACCACAAACTGGGTTTACGGCCGTAAACGTGTTTACGGCCGTAAACACACTTTCTGACCGTAAACACATAAACAACTCACAAAATGTATTACAGAATCATACTGAACAAAATACAATGAAAGCCTAGACCACACCATTAACTGGACCCTTCAGTACCTACCTAGGGTACATTCTAAGTCCTGTAGTTATAACTAGAGTCTCCTGGAGGGGGAGCGGGATAATTGTGTATCGATCTATATGGGGTTGAAACCCCACACATGTGCTGTTCGCTATAGCTAGACAGGCCAGTTTAAGGTGACAAATGTGTTTCATAGTAGCTGACGCCTGAAGAATGTCAGGACAGGCGTTCTCGTCATATTAGTATGGTTGTAACGACTCACATAGAGTAGGGTCCTATTAACACTGGAATTTACGAAGAATAGACACTTTGCTAGTTTTATAAAATACATAACTATGTTTCGTATATTTTGTAAACTGACTTCACAATTTTGGTCTTAGGGTTTTTAAGACCACAACATATTTTATATACAGAAAATATAGGATTTTCTGGGAACACCCTCTTTTCAGAGAAAACAAAAGAATATGCATGCAATTATACACGATTTTGGAACGAGACTCAGAAACTACTTTTTATAGAAAATATTGGATTTTCTGGAGTTTTACAACTTACTATGAACAAAGATAATACAAAGTTTTCTACAACTATGCTTATGAACTCACCAACATTCTATGTTGACGCTTTTCAAAACGACTTGTATTCTCAGGGACTCAGTGAGCATGTATATGAGCCTCGGACACTGGATATTTTGCTGCATTTTGGAATTTACTTACTAATGTCACTTTTGTTGTAATGTGTGAACAAATACACTTTGTAAACAATGTAAGTTTGTTTTCTTAATGTATGATGTGTGGGTTGCTATGTTTCATTGATGTCAACCGCCCCCGGACGTTTCCGTCGTCCTGGTTCGGGGGTGCGACAGTAATAAGATTGAAGTAGTAAAGTAATTTTTGTTGATTACATTTACATGTGAAAACTAACACACAATGCCTTTGCTAGTATTGATTCTATCTTTAACACTCGTTTTAAGAGTAAAAGTGACGCAGGCTCTGCGCATTCCATGTTCTTGGAATGGCACGCCCGTCCTGAGCTTCTATGACATAAGCACCATTGTAATGGGCTTCCACAATTTATTATGGTCCTTCCCACGTGACACTGAGTTTCCTCAATGGTTCAGCATGGCTAGACTCGTTCTTTCTTAGCACCTATTCTCTAACTTTGAAGTTCTTGACTCAGACTTGGAGGTTGTAATAGTTCTCAGTTCTTGATTTGTACAGTGCTTGGCGCATCTGTGCCGCCTCACGTTTTTCATCGAGCATGTCCAAGTCCTGGCGTCGTCCCTCTTCGTTAGCTGCCTCCTTGAAACTCTCTGTTCGTAGGGAGCCGAACACTATCTCTAATGGGAGGACTGCTTCCGTCCCGTAGGTTAGACTGAATGGTGTTTCTCCCGTGCTTGACCTTGCTGTGGTACGATATGACCACAGCACGGTCGGGAGTTCATCCACCCAGGCGGACTTTGATCTGAGTAACCTTTTCTTCAAACTATTGGCTATGGTTTTGTTTGATATCTCAGTTTGTCCGTTGGCCTGAGGGTGTGCCACTGACGTGAACCGGCGGTGAATTTTTTTGTCTTCGCCCCACTCTTTGAAGGGACTTCCTTCAAATTGTGTGTCGTTATCACTTATGAGGATTCTGGGGGTGCCGAAATGGGCCAATATGTTCTTAGTCATAAATTTGATCATTTGCTTGCTAGTGACGGTGGCCAGTGGTTCCACCTATATCCATTTGGTAAAATAATCCACGACCACCAACGAAAACTTCACGCCCCCCCCCCACCCCGTGCCGGTGGGAAAAGTCCCACTATATCTATTCCCCATTGATGGAAAGGCCAGGGGCTGGCGATGCTAGTTAATGGCATGGCCGGTTGATTTTGGAAAGGAGTGAATGCTTGGCACTCTTTGCATTTCTTTGTTCGGGTTGCGGTGTCGTTGTATACGTCCGACTGTAAGTCCCGAATTCTCCTAGAAATCAATCGGATTCACTTTGATGGTGTGGAATCCCAATCAAGTAAATAATGCAAGATATAAGATGAATAAGAACAAGATACTTAATCTTCAATGCACACGATGTATTGATCAATCGTCAGGTACATAAGATTCCGATTACACATTGTTTTCTCTCAGTTTCTCTCAAGATCTCGTCCCAAGCATATGGCAGCCCCCTAGAACGTCTAACTCCCCTATCCAGGCTAAAATAACACTATTTATACCTAGATCTAATAACCAAGCCCAAGCCCAAAACCCAAACAAAACAATATTGAGCCTAACCAAAATCACATGTGATTTTGGTCCAAGCAACACCAAAACATGGTGTTTTCGGTTTTAGATCGAGAACTCTAATAGCTTATGAAAAGCAAAGTATAACCATAATTTATGACCTAAAAATCTCCCCCTTGGTTTATAGCTTTCTTTTCACTTGGAATAAACCATAATTTAGTCCTAACAATCCCCCCCTTGGTTTATAGCTTTCTTTTCACTTGGAATAAACCATAATTTAGTCCTAACAATCTCCCCCTTCGTTTATAGCTTTCTTTTCACTTCAGTCTTCCTTGATCTTTGGCTTTCAACTCTAATCTTTGATTTCTTCACAACTTCAATATGAACATATGAATGTATGCATGAATGACTTTATCTTGAACAGTTGGACTTCCTTCCAGGAATTTGACTTTGAATGCACATTGGGTGTAGAGGCTTCTTGTAAAAGTTCTTGAAAATCAGCTCTTTCAGCTTGGAAACACTTCAGAGAAAATAACAGAGAGACCGATTCTTATGGATCACTTCAGCAAGTTCATAGATAGCAGCAAATTGATTGAGGAGGCTTCAATGCAATTCATCATATAATCTTCAAATACAGCTTCACCTTGCTTCTAGGGTTAAAAGATTTGTGTTGAAAAACAATCTTAACTTCTTGTTCCTTCGAATGAATGCTCATTAACGAACACCGATGCGTCTTGAATAGTAACCACTGACTAAAAAGTCCATATGGATCACAGAATCATAAAGACCCTTCTCACCACAGTTGTTCAAGGACCCAGCCTTGGCTCAGAAAGAGACTACTCGTAGTATCTTTGTAAACTCGGAGGAACGCACTGCGATTTGTTGAGTATCGGAGAACTACTCGTGGCTAGTTTTGATGTTAGCCCCTGTATATCCTAGATCAAAGATCTCAATACAGTTTTTCAAGTTAAACAATTTACCTTGGCCCTTGACGAGACGTTCATCGATAACTGTTTCCCTATTGGGTGAATCGCCCTGGTGCCGTGACATTTGTACAGTTTCAGACTTTCAATTCCTTAAATTCGACAATTCTTAGAAAGAAATTGCCTAACTGACATTTTGCACAGTGTCACACCATGTATGAACCATTATCCATCAATTTCATTGGTGAAAATATCTAGAACATTAAAATGTTCACCGTCAATTCAGAAATTGATGGGTTTTGGATTTTGGGTTTCACTTAGAATCATGGTGACAATCACTTCTAAGATCATAAACACAAACTTTTTGGTAACCGCCAGCCGAGTTGTTTTATACTCGAACCTCAAGGGGTACCGGTACGTGGAAGTGATTTAATGGAGAAAATTTAGATATGGGTAAAGAATGGTTGGGTGTTTCACATTAGTCATGGTGAAAATGACTTCTGGTCATTAACATTTGATGCGAAGACTCCTATTAATACTTGTATATGTCTCAATATGATATGAAAGAGTCTATCACTTGCATTTGAATCCTCCATCAATTCCTTTCCAAGTTTCTTCTCTTTGCTCAGAAAATTTCGATACAGTCTCCATGAGTCTCTTCTTCTTAAGAAAATTTCGATACAGTCTCCTTTCCAAGTTTCTTCTTAAGACAAAAGAAATTTTGAGATAAAAACAAAAGTAAAATTAAACTTAGCACACAATAAAAATAACTAAGAAATAAAAATAAAATGAAAAATAAAATATTTTTGGATTTTTGATTTTTCTGAAGAAGAAAATAAAAACAGAAATAAACATATTTTTGGATTTTTGAATTTTATGATTTTATGATTTTTTTTATTCTCCCCCTAAATTTGTGCATATAAGACAGTATGAACAAATTTAAGAAAACCAGAAATAAAATGCAAATTTAACAAAACAAGAACTTTTGGGATCAAAGTTGTCAGACAATTTAACTTGCCCTTTATCACTAAATCTCATATCATTTCCCAAAAATACTTACGAAAGAGGACATATTTTTTGTATTTTTGTAATTTTTTTAGTTTTTTAATTTTAGTTTTTTTATTTAATTTTATATTTTGTTTAATTTCTCCCCCTTAATTTGAGCATGGGGAAGAAAGAAAACAAAATAAATGCGCAAAATTTAAAAAATTGTCTTCAAACGAATCATTGTAAGAAAAACTTAGAAGTATCGAGAAGAAAACTCAAACCATAATTCAACAATTGAAGTTGCATCTAGATGATCTGATAACAGCATGCAGATGCAGCAACATGTTCATCCTTAGTTGTGTTTCAACTCCGGAAAGAAGTTAAGATATTCAACACGTCTATAAACACGATCCCCATTTGTGATCCTTTCTTTCTTCCTTCCCGCAAAGGATATATGCTCTCAATTAAAGTTCTGAATGTAATGTAGTTGAGAGATGTCTCCTATCATGTACCTGGAACAGCCACTATCAACAAACCGAAGTCTGATGATATTCCTCCATAGCTGCTCCGACACAGAGTGCGGAATTAGTTAGCTTTTGGAACCCAGTCCATTTTAAAGTTGGGTTGACCATTATCATCTACACAAGGTACTCTCTCCCACAACATATCCTGTTTATCACACACAAAAGATGAAGAAATGTTAGAATCATTAGGTGATTTGGGGGTATGAACCTTTGGTACCCATCTGTAGTCGGGTTTAACCCATTTCTTGTTTGATTTGATGGATGCCTTATCACTCGCTTTAGAACTTGAAACCGAACTACGATATGTCTTTGACCTAACCGATCTTGGTTTAACTGGACCATCTCTTGAATTTGGCTTCTTGGCCGACATTTCCTTCTTGTCCTTGGGAGTTTGATTCTTGGCCTTTTTCGCGTTCCAGTCACCATTGTTTTAACGTGACCTCAAAGGGTTTCTTTTGCAGGATCTCCCTCTTGGTGTGTTTCGCCAACCTTGTCTGTAATAAGGAACATACAAACGACGTGGGCAATTTCTGGCAATGTGACCGGGAGTCCCACAGTTAAAGCAAGGTTGTCTTTTCATATAGATAAGATTGTGACTTGGTCCTTGTCCAAAATAATTTTGGTTCAAGGGACTTCCATAAGCACAAGCACAAGAACACTTATTAGACTGCTTAGCAGGCTTTTGTGGTTTGGGTTCTTCCACAGTGGGAGTATTAGCATCACAAGATTTTAAAACACTTTCAACAGACTCAAAATTGATTTTATTCTTCTTACTCCCATCTTGCACTGCTTCATCATCTGCACATGAAGTAGAAGCATTAGTATCGCTCACCTTATCACAAGTTTTTGAATCATTTTCAGCAGAACAAGAGTTATTTGTGTTCTGCTCATGCCCATCATGCACTTTGACCTGCTCTGCACATGAGGTAGAAACATTAGTATCATTCACCTCAATGTTCTCATTTGGTCTAGATTGTTTAGTTTTAACTGAATTTGTTACCGGGGGCGGGCCAAACTGAGCAGGTGTCACTACCTCATTGGTTTCAAGGGGTGGGGAATAGTTATCATTGAAGGGAGGTGGAACACTGTGATACCCTGAACCCTTATTCTGATAATCTTTAGATTTTAATTGTTTTTCTATCATGGACACAACTACCTCACTTGACACGTCAAATTTCTTAAAGTTAAATTCAACATCTTTATATTTAGCTTTTAGTCCATCAAGTTCGGTAGTTAAGCTGGCAATCTCTACTTGAGCATGATTATATTGTTCACATTTAGTACTATATTCTTCCTTAATCCTTTTTAGGTCTTTGGTTTGGGCCTCTAATAGTTGTTTTAAGGGTTTTTGGCCCTTCCTAAGAGTGTATCCTTCATACCTAAGGTCCTCATTGTCTCTACGTAATATATCAATTTGATCACGAAGAAGTTTAACAGTAGCTTCACAGGACTGAGAACATGAAGTTTCAGTAACCTCGGTGATTGAAGAACTCATCATTCACCAAAAAGAATAATTTACCAAAAATAGAACTGATTATGAAGCCAAGAAAAATCCCCTTTGACTTGAAACCTCGAAACTCAAACTTAAAAAGTCAAACTTAAAAATCAAAATTGAAAAGTCAAAGTTGAAAGTCAAACTTAAAAGTCAAACCTGAAAGTCAAAATTGAAAAGTCAAACTTGAAAAGTCAAATTTGAAAGTCAAAAGGCAAATTTGAAAGTAAAGGATCAAAATTCAAATTTGAAAGTCAAAAGTCAAATTAAAAATCAAAAATCAAATTTTAAAGTCAAAATAGCCAAAATCTTGAAAAATCCGAAATTGTAGCCTAAATATGCGAGGCTTCTAATGATGGCCGAGAAGTCTCGCATCGTGAACCTGCTGAGGACCGAAATCATGAGAATCCGAGAAGAGAGCCTGACCGCAATCTCTGAGCGAAAACGTGCGAGCCGAGGACTTCGGACCGGAAACTTGCGAGACCGTAAACTCCGAACCGAAAACCTTTGAGGTGAGAACTTCGGACCGTGAACGAGGCTGCTGACCGCAAAAGTTGCTGACTCCGAAATCAGCTACTGGCCGCCTAGGGTTTGACCGAGACTGAGGATATTAGCCTAGATTTTGCAAATCTTGACCCAAAATGCCCAAAATGCCCAAAACTTGCCAAAAACACGGGATTTTCAAATTTCTAAAACCAAACTCAATCAAAACTAAAAAAATATGAAGAAAACGAAGAACAATGGCCAAAAATTCATAAAATATAAATCAAAAATACCTAGAAACTCCAATAAAAACTGTTTGCAATGTCTCGATTGATACCGATCCAAGCTCTGATACCACTTGTAAGTCCCAAATTCTCCTAGAAATCAATCGGATTCACTTTGATGGTGCGGAATCCCAATCAAGTGAATCATGCAAGATATAATATGAATAAGAACAAGATAATTAATCTTCAATGCACACGATGTATTGATCAATCGTCTGGTACATAAGATTCCAATTACACACTGTTTTCTCTCAGTTTCTCTCAAGATCTCGTCCCAAGCATATGGCAGCCCCCTAGAACGTCCAACTCTCTTATCTAAGCTAAAATAACACTATTTATACCTAGATCTAATAACCAAGCCCAAGCCCAAAACCCAAACAAAACAATATTAAGCCTAACCAAAATCACATGTGATTTTGGTCCAAGCAACACCAAAACATGGTGTTTTCGGTTCTAGACCGAGAACTCTAATAGCTTATGAAAAGCAAAGTATAAACCAAAATTTATGACCTAACACCGGCCAATATACCCCTAGGCGGAGTATTTTGCCTGTGAGTGCGCGAGCGCCTTTGTGTGTTGTTGCGTCCCCGGAATGGGTTTCGCCGAGGAACGTCTGCCCTTCTGTTTTAGATATGCACTTGAGCCATGGGATTAAATATCCTATTCGGTAAAGTTGATTGTCCCTGATTGCAAAATGTGGTGCTCTGATTTTGACTTTTCTCGCCTCCTCTGGGTCGTCCGGAAGCACACCATGACGCAGGTAGTCGACAAAGGGTTTGGTCCATTTAGGAGTAGACGATATTGTACTGACCTTTTGGTTATCGATACTTCTTTCCTGGATTACTTCAACCAACACTTTCTTTGTGAGATGGTCATACGAAGTAGAGGCCATCTTGTTGAGGGTGTCTGCCCTTGTATTTTCCCCCCTGGAGATTTGTTTTATTGAAAAACTTTTGAATGTGTTGGCTAAATTATGGATTGCGTCTAGGTATTTCTGCATCCTAGGGTCCTTTGCCTCGTATGTTCCGTTTATTTGGTTTGTGACAAGTAACGAATCACTGAGAGCTGCTAGTCGTTTTGCGCCAACCTCCTTGTCTAGCCTTAGACCTGCTAAGAGCGCTTCGTACTCGACCTCGTTGTTTGATACTTGGAAGTCGAATCGTAGCGCGTAAGTGATTTCTTCACCCTTGGGGCTTTGTAGGATCAGGCCCGCGCCTGAACCTTCCTTGCTTGCTGCGCCATCAGTGTACAGCTTCCAGAGTTCTTTACCAGATTCAGGCTCGAGCGGGTCGACGGGGATCGCCGTTGGCACTCCCTTAATGGTATCTGGAATTTTGACCAGGAAGTCTGCTAGGGCCTGGGCCTTGATGCTAGTCCAGGGGTGATAATGGATATCATGTTCACCTAACTATATGGCCCACTTGGCTAGGCGCCCAGACTTTTCCGACCTTAGAAACACTTGTTTTATTGGGTAACTAGTCAGAACATCCACCTTGTGGGCTTGAAAATACCTTTGTAGCCGTCTGCTGGTGTATACCAAGGCGAGGACCAGTTTCTCTAAGGCCGGGAAATTGAACTCTGGTCCTTGTAGGGCCCTGCTAACAAAATGGATGGGAACCTGCTTGCCTTCCCTCTCTACCGCTGACACTGAGGAGATAGCTTCTTCGGAAGCTGCTAGATACATCTATAGTGTTTCCCCCGGTAGCAGGCAGGCGAGAGCCGGTAGTTGGTGCAGGGCGTCTTTCATATATTGCAATGTCGTATCCGCTTTGTCTGTCCACTTGAGCTGCTTTTTTTCTATGCACCCTTTAAGTGTTTGGTACAGGGGGGCGCTTTTTCTGTGGATTTGGCAATGAATCTTCCCAATGCCGTCAATCTACCGTTGATCTCATGTACGCCCTTGACGTTGTGGGGAGTTTTCGACTCGAGGAACTTCTGGATTTTGGTGGGATTGGGCAGAATTCCTTCCTTGGATATCTAATACCCAAGGAATTTCCCTTCATGTACTCCGAAAGTGCACTTAACTGGATTTAACTTCATCTTCGCTTTGGCTATCATCTGGAAAGTTTCTTCCACATCGCGGAGTAGTGCTTCTTCATTTCGGCTCTTGATTACCGAGTCATCGACATAGACTTCAACATTCCTACTGATTTGATCGGTGAATACTTTGTCCATGAGCCTTTGATAAGTAGCACCCGCATTTTTGAGTCCAAACGGCATTTTCTGGTAGTAGAAAGTGCCCTTTTTGGTGTGGAAGGCAGATTTTGCTTCGTCCTCTCGTTTCATCTGTACTTGATGGTAAGCCTTGTACACGTCGAGGAAACATTTGAGCTGAAAGCCTTCGAGCGATTGAACCTTCTGATCAATCTTCGGGAGAGGATAACAATCCTTTGGGCAGGCGTTGTTAAGGTCTGAGTAATCAATGCACAATCGACATGACCCGTTGGCTTTTTTTACCATAAAGGGATTTGTGAACCATGTTGGGAACATCACTTCCCTGAGGATGCCGACATTCACCAGATCGACCACCTCTGCGTTTATTACCTTGTTCTTCTGCCGCCTGGCCTCTCTTTTTTTGTTTAACCAGATTGTTCCGGGCGTGAAATTAAGGTTGTGTTCTATAACCTGTCGATCAACCCCTGTCAGATCCGTTGGTTTCCAGGGGAAAACGGTGGAGTAGTGCTGTAGGAGTGCTACCAGTCGTGCCAATGTCCCGTCTGATAGGTGAGCGCCGATTCACACAAGCTTTTCTGGATATTCCATGTTTATCTGGTGTTGTTCGGTGGAACATCCCTCCTTGGACTTCTTTGGTGCGCATACAAGCTGTGGGGCGGCTATGATCTGGTGGCAATGTTGTGCCCTGGTGTTTGTGGCGAGGACCGCCACCGATCCCTGGCGTGTGCTAAATTTAACGATGTCGTGGATCGTCGATGGTACGAGGTGCAGTAAAGAGATTGCCGATCGTCCGAGCAGAATATTGTGTTCGGTTGGGTACCAGATCACATAGAATTCGATTGTTCTTGTGACTCGGTCCTTCTCGTCGTGACTGGCCAATGTTAAGGGCAGTCGGATAGTGCCTAATGACTACAAGTTGTGCCCGATGAATCCTACCAATGGTCCACCGGTTGGGGGATGTAGCCCCTCCTTCCACACATCTGGTAGTTGCCGGAAACAGTGCTCATAGAGTATATCGGAGCAACTACCATTGTCAATGTATATTCGATGGACTTTCGTGTTGCGAATGAATCCAGATATAAGGAGTGAGTCTTGCGGATCCCAGTTCCATGGTCTGGGATCGCCGCTCGAGAAACTAATGTTGAGTAGGTTTCTCGAGAGTGCCTCAATCTCGTCTTCTGCGTAGTGAGGTGTGCTCCTCTTATGAGAGTTAGAGATGGTAAGTACCTATTTGTCGTCATACGGATTTGTCTGTAACAGATCGGGATGTCATATCACCATCTGAGGCAGTGGAACATCCGACGATAGTTGTTGGAAACTGCTCTGGAGTACTGGCTCTGCTATTTCTGCCGTAATCGGCGGGACCTGTGTCGTTAGCACTTGGATTGGGGTCTGTGTTCTACACTTGCGATGATGGTCGTTGTTTAACGTCACTAGTATTTTGAACATATCTTCTACTGCCGTCCCCGATGTTGTTGGGTTTCGATCCCCTTTTTGCAGAGAACCAGTGTCGTTTATTGGCTGTATCACTCTGAAGGTACGTCCGGATGGTGCCAAATGTTGTGACATGTTCAACACAGGTTTGGATGTCGGATGATGGATCTGTCTTGGGAGTTTTCCTGAGAACACAACACAGAAAAGGATCGTTAAAGGACGTACGGGTGTTCTCCCGGTACATCGCTCCAACGATCAAGTTAGTTTTCTGAGAGAGGTAATTTTAGGGTAATAGTCGTGAGAGAGAATATGGATCCCTTCCTTGGGGCGGAAGAGATCCTTTTATACCTGCTCCTAACGGATCGTGGGAACCTCGTACGATGAGCGTGAGACGTGGCATCCTCTGACTGGGAGGATCACGCCCATGTTAACTAACTGTCTGGTGACGCTCAATTATGGGAGTCACCTAAGATTTATGTCACGCCCTGATTAGTTATGAGTGAATGAGAAGATCGCGGGGGATATTCGTCCCTCGTGGAGGGAAACAAACTGCCACCCCGGTGCTAGACTGCCTTGGCCAAGACCGGGCCTTAGCCAAAGTCCTGACGAGATAACGTCTCGTTTATGATTTTTGTCACATTTAACATGACCGTTCATGGTTAGGTTAACAGATGCGTTGCGATCAAGTCGGGCCTTTCCCTTTCGAACCAGAAGTACACGAAACCATAACCATAAAACGGTAAGCACAAAGCTTAGTGAGTTCCACAAAATACCACATACCATACATACATACATCCATCGGGCCTCCCCCGGTATTCATCAGGTTCCGCCCGATACAGATTTGTCAGTAACATGCGATGGGTCCTTCCCAATACATTCATCAGGCCCCGCCTCGCATCGGTCCTCGCCCGATATACATACAACACATAAACCACATGCAAGAGTCACACAGACAACTAGAATACAAATAACAGTAATCCATGGTCCGGCATTAGTGCCTTCGACCCGCCAAACACTAGGAGGAGACTCACCTCAAACCGAGATAACCGAAACACGTGCGCTGCTGCTACCGGGTTCCTCATACTGAACATAACCAAATTATCTCTAGTCAATACTTAAGATAATTCCCCATAATCCAAGGTCCAATTTATTATCTATCATTACAATGGGTAAAACACCATTTTACCCTTCCTATATTTGACCCAACAACTCATGGCCCAACTTCCAAAAGACCCACGGCCCAAAAGTCCCAAAAAGAGAACCAGACTCGTACGCCCCGCGTATTACTCATTGATGCTTAAGGTACAACTAGCCACAACATGAAATCGGGAAGATATGCATTACGAAGAGCGTATGTATATGTACGCCCAACGTACCCCCTTTGTGACCATTTCTTATTTTAGGTCTTAATGCTTAAGACCAAAACATCCAAACGCAGATCTAATCTCAAAAAATCGACTTAAGTCATAAAGTTTCAACCTTTATGACTTTCCATGGTTAGAAAAGGTCCAAAAGCTAGAACCCTAACTTATTTATCCTTTAAGACATCTTAACTCTTGCTTGGAAGGGATAGGAGGCCCAAGATCACATTTTTATGCTTCCTCATAACTCCATAATGGATAAAGTTTCCAACTTTATCCATTAGAATGGTCCAAACAACCAAGATCTAGTCTTTAAGTCTCCAAGGGACCAAAAGTGCATCTTTTTCAACTTAATCCATTAAGCCTAAGTCTCCAACCTTCATATCTGAATGAATATGTTGTTTAGATGGATAAAGTGTCCAACTTTGTCCATAACAAGGTCATAAACTTTCAAGATCTAAACCGTATGCACTAAAGTGACCAAAAGCTCATAACACCCAAAACTAACTAGATCTAACAAATGCATCATCAAGATTCAAGCTTTATATCTCTAGAAGAAAGATCAAGGTGAACAAAGTCTGGATCTACAAGCTTCAATGCAACCAACACGTCTCCAATAAGTTATTTCTTCTCCAAGATGCACCAAGAACACTCCAAAGCACTTAACGCACCTTCTTTTTGCTCACAAGGCTCAAACTAGGGTTAGGGTTTCAAGGGAGGGTGTTGGAGAGGTGGAGGCTAAGAATGGAATGGGTTTAGGGAATTTAAGGAGCTTAAATAGGGCTCAAACCACGAAAATAGGGTTTGAGCACTGATTGCGTATGCCTGACATACTCGTGGTACGCCCAGCGTACTCAGGGATACCCTAGTACGCCCAGCTTACGCGGCTTAACCCGAAACCGTCCTAATTCAAACGGTCATAACTTCTTCGTTTCAACTCCGATTTCGACGCTCTTTATATCCTCATAAAGCTATTGAGGAGCTCTACAGCCCTATCTAATTATTTTAACTTAAAACACATCGAAATAAAATTCTTAATTCATAAAAGATGTCTGAAACACCCCTTTTTCCATTATACCATTGGGCTCCAAAGCACAAACCAAACTCTTGGATCACATAATCTACATTACCGACATCCAAATGGGTTTATACCTTTCCTTCCCCAAGGCCCGAAGCCTTATGATAATTGATCTTTGGGTCACGTCCCCGAACTATGGAACGACTCGAAACAGGGTGTTACACTATGCTTGAAGTCGTGCCAAAGCAACCTAATCGACATACAAGTACATGCTCCAAAATTACTTTTGTTCGACTTCAGCGGCAACACATTGCCTAGTCTCTTATTTCCAGTATCGTCTCTCAAGCACACCACAATTACCTCGAGGAGGAGGAGGAGGAGTTACCATTGGACATCGACATGGATGATCTAAGAAAAAGGCTCATGTTTCCTCTTGCTAGGAACGTCAAACAACTCTCGTTTCAAACGGGACGAGATGAATGCATGTGGGAACGATCCCCCTTTTTTTATGCATTCTTTGAGATTTGCCATCCCAAGCACGTATTTGCATAGACAAACGTCCGGTTCAGAAACAATAATCATTTTTGTAGGATCATGCTGAGGGAGGTCTTGGAGAAGAAGACCAAACTCGTGTATTGGTCACCTTACCCTAAACATGTTCAAATAAGAAAGGATCCTCATAAAAAATGGAAAACCCTAACAAATTCCTAGAGAAGCTTTCTTGTACTATTATTACATGCTTTAATTTTTGTTTTGTCGTATGTGTTACGAACATTTTTAAACTAATAGTTATCGTCTTCATGGGATGCATCGATGTGGTTTTGATTTAAATAATTAATTGAGACTACGTGGGATATGCAACAAAAGGTACGCATTTTCTAATCCACAGTGTTTGTAATTTTAATGATTCAACTGTATAGACTACTCATGGGTATTTCTAATCATGAATGCTTGTAATTTTTTTAGAGAATTATATTGTGCCATTGATTCATGTTGGATGCGTTGTTTGAATTACAAATTGAATGCAGTTTTTAAACGAATTATTTGTTTGAATTTTTTTTATATGGGTTGTGTTTTTCCATTTTTCAAATTTAGAGTTTTGGGTAATACCTCCGTCTGTTTGTTTTTCATGTTCATATGCTTTAGATTAATTTCTATAACAGATATTGTGGAAATTCTATGTTAGTTTTTTATTTTATTTTTGAAATGGAAAATTTAATCAATTTTTAAATGTATTTATTTAATAAAAGAAACAATACAAATGAAATATGTCAAAATTAAAGAATATAGAGGCATTCAACTTATAGATTTATTTGCAACCAAAATGAAAGAAACATAAATTAGGGAATTTTATATTGACCAAAAGACTTGCAATAATAAACAAATCCCTAAATTATACATTAATCCGCATAGGCTTAATCATATATCGACGTTTATTTTATTTAAATGTATCCTTTCCTTTATGTTATACACATAAGGATCAATCATTTATATGTATTATCAGAAATGACAAATGACTTTTTACGTTTTTGGGCATCAGTCGGCACTTTGATGTTGGTTGCCAACCCTACGGTTTCAAGAAACTGTATAATGTACCAAGTAAAATCAATTTGCCACCACTCCAATCCATGTCGAGCTGAATACTCAAATGCATGATGATTGTTATGCCATCCTTCCCCAAAGGCAAGCACTCCTACCCACCTTCATAATATTTGGACAAACATTTATGATAGAATTTTGCTATTATTGATTATTCAAATATTTATAAACGTACCAGTTGTTTTTGGAGAGATCACCGGTATTCCAAGCCTGGTTTCCCCATATATGACAAACGGAGTTCACAAAAAACGTGATATGGCTAAACCATACCGTTCTAACACCCTGCATACACCATAAATATAGATTAAAAACGATTTTTTTTGGTGAAATTTAAGAACATTGAAAGCCTTTGTTTGCATGTCTCTATCTCATTGGTTCTGTATGTGCTTTGTCTTACTTAGTCGATTAATACAGGGAAGAAAATAGAAACATCTATGTTCTCCGTTTTCTTAAAAGATGCTGATTTCAAGTCTGCAAGTGTATTCGTGTGCTCTCCTCCTTTTCATCCTCCAGACCACCCCTTTTTCTTCAAATCCGATTTGCAGGTCTGATCAAAGAAAGAAAAAGAAGAACAGAGGATTGCCATCTTTTGTATGTGTATGTGTATATTTTGTAGCCAACACCCCTTAATCATCTGAACTTTTGCGCACTTTTCAGCTCCGCCTCTGCAATGAAGTCTCCTCTTTGATGAGGCAAAGGCAGAGGAAAAAATAAAGGAGAAAGAAAAGTAAGCGGGGATCGAGGAACGTCCCGAAGGTGGTGAGCGATGGCAGTTCTTGGCCAACGGGAGTTTGGATGGAATAAGGGGGCCGGTGAGGTATAGGCATGAGATGGTGTCAACGTGACTAAGGATGGAAAGAAAGGGGTCTTGGGGTTTATTATTTTTTTTATATTTTTTAATTGCACTTAGTTAAAAAAATTACAAATTTATTTTATATGTTTTTTTTTTTAAACGGTAAATCTAACCTACTCCTAAACTACACCTTAAATCCACTTATGTCCGCGACGAGACTTGAACCTTCAACCTCAAGGAGATAAGGCAATACCGGATACCGCTGGACTAGAAGCCCTTTGAAAGAAATCACCCATATAAAAAAACTATAACCATCGAAACAATTGTCGTAAAAATAATAAAGAATAAAAGAAGTCACTCATGCAAGACGAGATTATAATCATCGTAACCACTGTCGTAAAAATAATAAAAGATTATAACCATCAAAACCATTATCGTAATTATAATAAAAACTGAAGTAGTGACTTTTTATAAACATTTGTATCATTTACATAATTTTGTCTTAATAATAATATAAAAGAAAATATTAAAATATTAAAACAAATTATAGGTGCAAAAGTCATCTTAGACCGGTTAGGAATGAATATTAAAATAAAAAATCAAAGATACGTACAACTTTGGATGTTTTTTATAAGTTTTACAAAATTTGCAAGTTTAGGTATAGATTCATCTTATGAAAAGAAGATATTACGATTCAAAAATAAATAAATAAATAAAATAAAATAACAAAAACTCATAACAAATCAAAACTTGAAGAATTAAATTTTAGAGATATAAATTTTTAAAACGATAAAACGAAAACTTGAAGAATGAAGTTTTAGTAATATAAATTTTTAAAATGATAAAACGAAAACGACAATTTAAAAAGCTCAACTAAAATATTTTTATTTGGATAAATATGTACAACATACTCACCACACCGCGGGTGTCATGTTGAGGTAGTTGCACATCACGACGTGCAAAAAGGTGATGATGTGGCGGTTTTTAGACGTGGAGATGTGTTGTTGAAGCCACGTGTTGTCACACGAGTTTTCTTTTGCATGACCAAGTGAATACCCTATCTTTTTTGGCATGGAGGGGTGAGTTGATGTTCCAATGGAGTGTGACATGCCCATACCGAACATCCTAACGTACAAATTATTTTTATAGGTTAAAATCTCAAACAAGTGAACCACACCACATTGACTCTAATTATTTTAAAATATGGGATTTTCTAATAGGAGATGATAATTCCACATTACTTTTTGATTCATCCACATATTTCTAAAGTCGATGGACAATTATGCCCCTCAGAGTAATCATTTGTAATAATTAAAAGAATAACCCCTTTATCTTCCCAGTTTCCTCGACATTTCTAAAGTCAATGGGAGACCTTTAACCCATACCGTCGTCGGAAACCGTTCCCTCTTTGGTCACTTGAAAAATAAAACCAGATGTAAAAGCATTTAACAAACCACCAGCAAAATCGACGATGTCGTCTTCAAGAAAACAACCTACAAGTACCAAAATCATAACCAACCTTCAAAATCAGATTTGTTGGTCGATGGAGTTTTAAGGTTTCAAGATTCGATCTAGAAGAGTTCAATATTTGATTAGTTCAGGAATTCTTTGACCTTAATTTCATCATCGGTGACAAGTAAGGCTTCTAATCTAGTGCTTTCTATCAACTGGTGTAGGAGGGATTATTGAAAACGATGGAGGGGCGGTGGTGGGAGGGCCTTTTAGAGCGAGCTTAGTCCCAGAGTGGAATTGATCGGAGATGGGTATTTTTCTGGAAGTTCTAATGATGCTTGTGGCTTTTATCGAGAGAAGATGGGAGGGTATCTTGAGGAGATGGAACTGTGTATACACACCACACCAATATTATAAATGAAAGAGATAAAA
This sequence comes from Lactuca virosa, assembly GCF_052849685.1. NCBI lineage: Eukaryota > Viridiplantae > Streptophyta > Magnoliopsida > Asterales > Asteraceae > Lactuca > Lactuca virosa. The sequence goes on along the minus strand of NC_136430.1, from coordinate 124,020,573 downwards.
AGGATATAACACCCTACACCAGTGTTGTTCATAATCTGTTCTTTGTGCTTGCAGATGCATCTCCTTGGCTCTATTTGACATCTTTTTTCCGAGTATTTAGGTTTTTAGTCCCTCATCTAATACTTTGTTAAATCCAATGTTCTTATCGATTCAACTAAGCTTACTGAGTACTCGTTTGAAACCATAAATTCCTAACAATAATTCATTCAGGTGACACGCTTAGAGGAACAAAAAGAAAGAAAAAAAAGGACTCTGTTGGAGATTGTGGTTGAATGGGACGACCAGAAACTTGAACAGACGAGGAAGGAAGAAGGAGTTGTAGGCTAAAGATTACCGGCAAAAAGAATTAAACATCACTTATCGTTTGTTGGCTAAGATTACAGGTTGGAGAAGAATTGCAGCCACGTGTGCATTGTTTTTGGTTTGGAAGAGTTTACTAAAAAACAATGTTGCCTTTAAATAATTTAATTACACTCTAAATATAAATGAATGAATGGCATAATTGTAAACTTGCTTTAAAAATAAGTGGATGCATCAAAAGGATCAGACATATTACTACCCTTTTCTAATATGTGCCCTAAAGACACATATAAGAAGTGTTAACTCTGAAAAATATTACCATAATTAAATACAAATACATTTATTAAGGAGATTATTAATGCATTTAAAATTTTATTATAGTAATATTTCTTTTAATTAATGCATTTCACATTTAATTAAGGTAATGTAACATCTATTTTTTAGGTATTCGTTTTAACCCTTGAGTTATGCTCTAATTGCAATTTTGTCCCCGGTGGAAATTTCGTAATTTCGGAGTTGTTGGAGTATGCGAGGGGTACACCCTCGTACGCTAAGCTTACTCCGGATCACCTTAGAATGTAGTGCGTACGCTGGTACGCAGGGCGTACGAAGCCAGGGTGCAAACCCTAAATTTTAGGGTTGTAACCCAATTTAAACGCATTTATGGCCTCATGCACCTTCTTATTTTTAGCCTCCTTCCTCATTTTGAAACCCTAAAGAGTGTTTGTGCATTTTGAAGCGTGTTGAGCCATTTTTGGTGCCATTTGGAGCTTTTGTAGTAGAAGGAATAGGATTGAGGTGGTGGTGTTTCATTCAAGACTTTAGATCCAGCATCTTGTCCCCCTTGTGCACCTTGTGGAGGTAAATAGTTTCAACCTTGATGTAGAAATCCCATAGATCTAGCTTTTTGCTCAAGTTGTTTCCTTTTTGGTCATAAACTTGGTCTTCAGAGCAGTGCGTCCAGTCAGCTTTTTGCCTGTCTGTGAGATGAGTCTACTGACCACCTTAAGTGGGCCGAAGGCACCAAGGCCGACCCACTGTAATGTATGAGTAGAATTGTATGTTATCGTATGATTATGTTTGTTGTGCTTGTATGACTTATGCATTGAGATATATGGGCTCGGAGTCATTACGAACTCAAGGTTGATATGGACCCGGGGGTTGATTCGGACCCGACATAGCTATATGTTGTATTTTGGGTTCATACGGACCCGGGGGTTGATACGGACCTGACACAGCCACATGCTATTATATGATATGTGTGTTGTATATGTTAATTTGGGAAGCTCATTAAGCTTTATGCTTACAGTTTATGTTTATGGTTTTAGGTACTTCCAGTTCAAAAGGGAAGGGTCCGACGTGATGGCACAGCATCCTCCCCACATGATTTCCGCACTTAATGTATTTGTACTCTGATGTTTTGGAATATTGTAATGAGTGATGGCTTTTGATATAATCAATGAATGAAAATTTATGGTTTTTAAACGAAAAATTTTAGTATTATTTTTGGGTCATTACAAGTTGGTATCAGAGCCTTGGTTTGAGGGATTCGGACACACTTTCGGGTGTGTCAGAACTCAAACTGAGGAAATGATAGTTTTCTTAAATAAGAATGAATTTAAACTTTAAAAAAGACTTTATTTAAGAAAAATGGGGGTGCGATTCGTGCGATCGGCCGAGCGCAAGTAAGTGTTTCCTAAATTACCCAACTTATGTTTTATGAATAGTATGTTTGATACGAGAACTGTATACTAGAGTAGGGCTAAGGATACCTTCAAGAATCATATGATAGAATTGTCTGATTTGCGTGATGCCTTATAGCCTAGTGGAACTTGATGCTATGTATTATTTGGAATTGATATCAGCTCAGTTAATTGCTATGTGTATTCTTTCAAAGTTGTATATGATTAGGATTGTATAGCCACAGAATGATTGATTTGGCCTTATTTCCTATTCCTTGTTTGGTTGTGGACTTAGGATAGAATCATCATTTGGCAGACTATGCGATCTTATTTGTGTATAACTTGCATGCATAGGGCAACCAGCAATGTTGATTGAGGTTCTTGTTATTGCGATTAGTGAGAGTTGAGGATTCCTAAGGGAGTCTAGGATATGTTTGTCGTATGGCATGGGGTTAGTTTATGGTTTTAGTGTGGTGACTTAGAGGAATCAGGACTGACCTTGAGGAAGGTACAGGTAGGTGTGAAAGGTAGTATTGGGCCCGTACTACTAGAAGCACAAGAACTATACCTAAGACAGGTGTAGATCTGGAAACTCTAAGTGGGCCTATATGAAGGAGTCCCCTCGATTCCTTTGTTGATTGTTTGATGTTGTGTTTCAGTTTGGAGGATGGTGATTATCACTCGAGGAGGTTATGGTTCTGGTTCTGGATTAGGTTCTGGCTCAGGCACAGAACCAATTAATGAGCGTCTGCGCGAGTTCATTTCGGCTGAGGTTACTCGCGGTATCCTGGATGCTACCCCTATGTTGTTTGGTACCATCAAGGAGGGTATTATGGAGCCTATGAATGAGAGGCTTAGGAATTTTCGAGCCGAGATTTTTGCAGTTCAGATTGGAGGTCGAGCTCCCTCATTCCGAGAGTTCAAGGCCTATGGAGCTCCTGAGTTCTTTGGGGCTAAGGACCCCATTGCTAGCCGTCTCTGGATCGATGACATGGAGAATACTCAGCGGACGAGCTTTTCCCCTGAGGGAGCAAATGTGGGATTCGCATCCTGGTTGTTGAAGGACAGAGCATGAGATTGGTGGGAAAAGGTTACCCGAGCTATTAAGACAGCGGCAATGGCAGTGATGACCTGGGAGGACTTTGTTCATAGATTACAGAGGGAGTTTGCACTGGCTATCGAGGTGAAGCAGCTGGCGAGGGAGTTCCAAGACCTTCGCCAGGCCACCGAGACTGTGGCGGAGATCACCACCAAGTTTCGAGAGAGGGCTCTATTTGATCCGCGGTACGCTGCGGATGAGGAGATGAAGAATACGAGGTATCATGACATGTTGAGAGTGACATCTGGGAGTTTGTGAGCTTTTGAGGGTGCAAGACCCTAAATGATATGATTGAGAGGGCCTATGAGCAGGAGATTGAGCTGGAGCTTCGGACGAAGCGCAAGCTGGAGCAGGTGCAGAATGTGGTAGGCCAGAGCTAGAAGCCCAAGGTTTCTGATTCGCATTCTAGGGGCCATCAGGGTCGGGGCCACTGCAGTAAGTGTGGCCAGCAGCATAGTGAGGCGTGTCGCTCAGCGGGTTTGCGTTGTTGCAGGTGTGGGTGGACTAGTCATATGAGTAGGGATTGCCCTCAGAGCACACTGATTTACTTCCATTGCAATCAGACCGGCCATAAAAAGGATGATTTCCCGACATTGATAGGGGAGTTGTGGCAGCGCCTATGCCAGCCACATTGAGTATTACTAATGGCTGACAAGGCAAGGCGGGGACCCCCTGTAGTAAAGAGCAGGGCATTTCAGTTAACCACCGATGAGGGCCAAACAACACTAGATGTGGTTAAGGGTTTGTATCTTATCTCGACCTTTTATTTCTTTCTTTATTTCATACTCATATTTATGCTTGATTATGTATAGGGACCTTTTTGGTCAATGGTATAACTGCCCATGTGTTGTTTGATTCAGGGGCTACCCAATCATTTGTATCTCTTGCACTCAGCAAGAAGTTTTGCGACGCTCCCGGGATTTTGGATCCCCCTATAGAAGTAGAGATTGCAGATGACCGTACTGTGGGTGCTTCGAGGGTTTTCCGCGAGTGTGTCCTGAATCTGTTTAATGAGAGGTTCTCTATCAATTTGGGGTCGATTCCATTGAGAGGGTCGAAGGTTATCATCGGGATGGATTCAATGGGCCCCAATGGGGCCAAGATTGATTGCTAGAACCAGTTGGTGAGAGTTAGAACCCCAAGTGGAGGAGAACTTGTCATTACTAGCAAGAGAGCTTCGCATGGGCTAGCTCTCTGTTCAACTGCGAGGGCTAGGAGATACTTGCAGCAGGGTGGTTCTGGGTATATAGCTTATGTTGCGAACACTCGAGTTGACGAGACGACATATTTGAGTGGGGTGCCCATTATTATAAATTTCCCTGATGTGTTTCCTGAGGATTTACCGTTACCCACTCTCGAGGATTGACGATTTGTTCGACCAGCTTCAGGGTGCATCTTGGTTCTCCAAGATTGATTTCTGATCGGGGTACCATCAAATGAGGGCCAAGGAGGATGATGTGTAGAAGACAGCCTTCAGAACTCGTTATGATCATTACGAGTTTGTGATGATGCCATTCAGGCTTTCCAATCCATCAACAACGTTCATGGATCTCATGAACCAGGTTTGTAGGCCGATGTTGGATTGGTTTGTGATTCTATTCATCAATGATATCCTGGTCTACTCTAAGACTAGGGAGCAGCATGAGGAGCACTTGCAAGAGGTACTTGAGACCCTAAGGAAGGAGAGGCTTTATGCCACATTCTCCAAGTGTGAGTTCTGGTTGCGCGAGGTGTAATTTTTGGGGCACATCGTCAATCAGAAGGGTATATTAGTAGATTCGGCCAAGATCAAGGTCGTGATGCGATGGGAGGTTCCGAGGAACGCATCTGAGATTCAGAGTTTCTAAGATCTCGCAGGGTACTACCAGAGATTTATCCAGGATTTCTCCTAGATCGCAGTGCCCTTGACTTGTTTGACAAAGAAGAACATGAGTTTTCAGTGGGGGCCTGATCAGCAGTTGGCTTTTAGGACTCTGAGGCAGAGACTTTGTGGATGACTTTGTGGTTTATTGTGATGCCTTCTATTTCAGGTTTGGGAGCGGTTCTTATGCAGAGGGGGCACGTGATTGCATACGCTTTGAGGCAGCTGAAGCCTCATGAGGCGAACTACCCCACACATGATTTGGAGTTGGGGGTTGTGGTGTTTGCCCTTAAGATCTGGAGACATTATCTGTATAGGGTTTGGTGTACTGTTGGGTATTTTATGTTGCGTCATGGGCTTAGTTTTGTATATCCGGACTGGGCCTGTCCATCCGTGATTATTAATTAGGGTTAAGCTATAAATAGTGCATGCATGTATGCCTTAGACACGGTCATGATTATTATTATTATTGCTTTGTAACCCTAAACACCTCTACAGTCGAAGTTCTTAATCGAGCTCTTCTAAGGTGTTAAAGCTTAATCATTCGACATCATTTAAATCATTCTTGTGTTCTTCATTACGTCATTTATTGTTTTTCTGCTTAGAATCTATCGAGCCTACTAGAACTTTGTTCTAACAATTGGTATCAGAGCAGGAGACTGTGTGATCAATACACATTCCTTCTGTGTGAAGAGTTCTTTAGGGTTTCCGCTTTTATCGAATATAAAGAAGTCGTCTTCTTCCTGTCGACGGTAACTCGTGTGTTTGATAAAACCCTAATCTCAAGTTTACAAGTCTGATTCTAGCAGTTCTAAGGAAAGGCTCACCATGTCTCACGAAGATTCTCAAACTAATCCCATCAACATCTCCAACAGCATTGGATCCACTACAAGGGTTCCCGTTCTTTACACTCAAGACTATGAAGTGTGGGCGCATCACTTTGAAGATTACGTAGTTGGATCTGAAGATAATGGTTATCTTATCTGGGAAGCTATCATGCTTGGGCCGTTTGTTCACTCTGGAACGAACAGGACAGTGAATACTCAAAAAGAATATAATCAGCTTGTGGCGGACGTAGATAAGATGCCACAGGATGAAAAGGACAAGGTCCTATGTAATGTGAAAGCCATGAGAATGATCAGATTCGCACTGCAATCTGACACTTTTCGGTTAGTTGGTTCATGCACGATGGCTAAAGAAATCTAGGATAGGTTGAAAGAACTCTACTCAACCGATGAGGATCTAGAACACTCAATTCAAACCTTGTTGCTCTCAGAATTTGGAGTTTTCGAACAGAAACCAGAAGAGAAACTGATACAAACCTTCGATCGCTTCAATCATCTCCTTAGCAAGATGATCAAGCATGGTATTGAAAGAAAATTGATCGAGCAAAAAGTAACCTTCATGAATGGTTTAACACCAGAATGGATGGCAGTGGTTTCAACAGTGAAAGCTCACGAACAATTTAAATCATACTCGCTAGCGAAACTGGTGGGTATACTTAAATCCCATGAAAGTGTGGTAACCAAGGAGGCGAAGATAGTTTTGGGTGTGGGATCGCTGGCCCTTGTCTCAAAAGGAAAAAGTGTTGCAGAAGAAGAGGAGGATTCAGATATGTCTAAGTGTGACCTTACAGGCGAAGAATATGCAATGATGGTCACCAACCCAAAGAAGTTTGCACGAAAGAAGTTCCCTGTCAATAAGAACAGAAACTGGCATGGAAGTTACAGTTCTGAGAAAGTGAAAGAAGAAACAAAGAATACTTCTCAAAAGGATGACGACAGGAAGGAAAGCAAGCTTGCAGGAGACTCTCGATTCGACTGCAATTACTGTCATGGAAAGAACCACTTTGCCAAAGATTTCATGTTGAGGAAGATGGTTGAGAAAAGGGACGGTGAAGATGATGAGGCGTATTACATGCGAAAGTTGGAAGAAATCAAGAAAAAGAAGGCTACTAACAGTTCAATGAATGCCTTGATTGTGCAGGAAAATGTGGATGAAGATGAGTTTGGTGGCGTTGAAGTCTGGTCAACCGATTCTGAGGATGAAGAAGTGAGAAAACCCACACATGGAAGAGCTTATGTGGCGAGAGAGACTGGTTCGGCTGGAAAATGCTTGATGGTTACAACTGGAAGACCAACCGAAAGTGAGCTTAAGGAGCAGAACCTGACTGAGGACAAGTGCTTTGCAGCCAAGCCCGTAAGTGAGAAGATCAACGACTGTGATCGGCTGATCAAAAAGGTACAATCCATCCTTGAATCACTTAAAGTTCCGGTAACGAATTATGAGGAAGAATTAAATGAACTAAAATTTAAATTTTCTAACTTAAGTGGTAGTCTCATGCAAACTCGCTTAGCGAACTCTAACCTAACTGACCAACTCAGCAGGGTGTCTTCGAAGAGTGAGGAGAGAAGGATGTGGATTGAGCTGAAGGATACAGAGTTAAATAGGGCTTGGGATGAGATTATTTATTTGCAACGAGACAATTTAAAGTTTTTGAAACAACGGAATATTTTTTGCTTAATTGCTAAACGCTTATATACGAATATTACTCAGTTGCATTTAAATTGTGAAATAGGGAAAAAGATACACAAGATGATCTTACCCTTCCTTGAATTTAAGGAGGATGAGGTCATCGCTGAGTGTGAATCCATAATGTCCTCAGAAGAAACATCCATCACTTATAAAATCGGACTAGACAAGATAGAGACCTTTATTGACTCTAAGGAACATAAGTGTATGCTCAAAAATCTTTTAGATGAAAATGATAGGTTGAAAATTAAGTCCGAGACCATTCAATCATTTGACTCGTCTAACACCAAATTAATTTCAGAACATAAAATGAATATAGAAAACACGTCTAAATTTGATGAGGAAAGTTAGATGAGCAAAATCTCGGTAGAAGATGTGGTTGATTGCTCTGAATTTATGAAGAGCGAAACCGAGAATGAAAAACCCCTCATATCTGAAAACTCGGTTGAATAAGCTCGCCTGTCAAAGGACAAGCCACAGAAACTCAAAGAGAAAGCAATGGTTTATCAGAAAGTTCAAACTGTGCCAAATCAGGTATATGCTGTTACAGGGGTTACTGAAAAACAAACAGCAGAATTGAAAATCTTGGTCGACACAGACAATGTTGAAGGGTGCGACGATTACTTTTGGTCAGCCCCTATTGATAATGCAGACGAAACCATCGGCTTATCGGAGCGAACCTCGTGGAGGGTAAAAGGTAGATACGTTGCTGAACCCATCAACAAACCCTTGAGTTTTGATAAACCAAGCACGAGTGGAACAAAAGAGATACCAAAAGAACCAATGAAAACACCAAATGTTCCTTTCAAGACAACCGAAACTCAAAAGGAGAAGCCAAAATCAAGCTTCAATATTCATAAATCTCAAAAGCAGTTAGCTGAACAGAAACGCGAAAGAAATCAGAGATACATGAAGAATCTGAATGAGCAAAAACGGTATTGGCAGTCTCAGAACCCCAATTACGTTCCTTCCAAGAAAGAGTCAAACATCAAGAAAAATGACGAGCCAAACCGAAAGGAAAGTTTTAGTCCAAACTCCTATTATTCCAAAGCTCAGAACCGAACATCCAGTTTCGGTTCCAATTCCAAAGCTCATAACCGAACATCCAGTTTCGGTTCCAACACCAGAGCACAGAACCGAAGATCAAGTTTCGGTCACAACGTCAAGGCTAACAACCGAAAGTATAGTTTCGGTCCTTCTTGCTCCCAACAAAAGCCAAAATTAATGAAGGACATCAAAGGAAAGGGAAAGCTTGATTCGAATACTGATATCAACAATAAGAAAAAGTCAGCTAACCCTAGGATTCAAAAGAATATTCCAAAACCATCTAACAACACACCATCTGATACACCACAATTTAAACAAGATAAAAACAAAATCAATGTGTATACCATCAAAAGAAAAGACAAAACCACTCTAATAAAAAGAACTTATTTGGTTGATATTTCTTCTGCTATTCCTTTTTCTGTAAAAGACTCACCAGGTCCCAAGAGACTTTGGGTTCCTAAATCTGCTTGAATTTGCAGGTTATAAGTGACGAGCAGTTCGATGACGAATGGTACATAGACAGTGGTTGCTCGCGTCACATGACAGGAAGAAGGGAAGAGCTAAGAGAGTTTCGGTCCCTTAAGGATGGTGGATGTGTGAAGTATGGAAATAACTCATTTGGCACAATCAAAGGATATGGAATGATAACCAACGGAGACTTCACGATTCGAAAAGTGGCTTATGTGGAAGGGTTGCATCACAACCTCATCAGTGTATCTCAATTGGTTGTGGGAACTGGTTTGAAGGTTTCATTCGATGACGAGGGATCATAAATAATTGAGATGCAATCCAAAAGAGTTATGTTGAAGTCTGAACGCAAGGGAGAGATGTATCCTTTAAATCTCAACCCAATTCGAGGAAAACCAGCAATATGCCTGCTATCGAAGGCGAACACTGATGAAAGATGGTTATGGCATCGATGCCAATCGCACCTGAACTTCAAAGACATTAATAAGTTGGTGCTTGGTGATCATGTTCGAGGCCTTCCTCTTCTCAAGTTTGATAAGGAACACCTATGTGCTGCGTGCGAGATGGGCAAACAAAGCAGAAAGAGCCATCCTACACGTATCAATACAAAGATTGTTGAAGCTCTTGAACTTCTGCATATTGACTTATGTGGACCTTCGGCTATCGAAAGCTTCGGTGGTAGTAAGTTCATTCTTGTCATAGTAGATGATTTTTCACGCTTCACCTGGGTTTTCTTTCTTAAACAGAAATCAGACGCGACTCCCAAGTTGAAGACATTTATCAAGCAAGTGGAAGTGCAGCTGCGAAAGCTGGTGAGGAATATTAGAAGCGACAATGGGCTTGAATTCAAGAATAAAGATTTCAAGGATTTTCTGGCTGAAAAGGGGATATCTCACAACTTCTCGGCCCCCTATACACCACAACAAAATGGAATTGTTGAAAGACGAAACCGTTCTTTATGTGAGGCAGCCCGAACCATGCTAAGCTTCGCTTCTCTTCCGCTATACTTCTGGGTCGATGCAGTTGCAACCGCGTGCTATACTCAGAACCGATCCTTACTTAACAAACGATTCTCCATCACTCCGTATGAGATTCTAAACAATCAAAAGCCCAACGTTAAGTTTTTCCACGTGTTCGGTTCAAGGTGCTTCATTTTCAATTCCAAAGAGAACCGAAACAAGTTTGACGTCAAAGCCGATGAGGGAATTTTTCTTGGCTATTCACTCACTTCAAAGGCATACAGAGTTTTGAACAAACACTCGAAACATATTGAAGAAACATACTATGTAACCTTTGACGAAAACTACATGAAGAAAGTTCAAAGAAGCGAAAGTGCCTTGGGGGAAATATTTCCTGAATCAGGACAAGTATTGGTTCCCATTTCCAACTTATTTGAAGAGTGCATAAGGCTATTTGATGAACCAGAGAAGGTTGTACACTCAGAGGCGAAAGCAGCAGACAACAAAATCGACAATCTGAAGAAGATAATTGATGAAGCTGCAAAAGAAATGGAAAATGAACCTCCTAAACCGACTGGTGGTCAACCGTCAACTGACCCTCCAAACAACAGCTCAACGTTCAAGGGGGAGGGTTCATTTGTACCAAAAACAACCGATAGTCCAGTCGAGGGGGAGAATCCAACTCCAATCCCAACCAATAATAGTCCAACAGAGGAGGAGAATCCTGAACCTGACAACGGATACGCTTCGCCATTTGAGGGGGAGAATGAGAATACAAATGACGAAGGTGATTAATCAGAACTTGAAGAAGAGGTAAATGCAGAGTTGGATCCTGCCTATGACCCTAATTACCCTCCTCTAACGAAATGGACTAAGGATCATCCCAAAGCACAAATTATTGGTGAATCATCTGAGCGAGTTCTCACACGTTCTCAATTGAAAGCGAAACAAACTGCATTATTCTCTAATGTTGAATTCTGTATGTTTAATTCGTTTGTCTCCAAAATCGAACCCAAGACGGTTAATGTTGCACTTGATCACGCTGATTGGGTACAAGCAATGCAAGATGAACTCCATGAGTTTAAACGTAATCGAGTTTGGAGGCTGATTCCCACTCCAAAAGATGCTTCAGTTGTTGGCTTAAAATGGGTCTTCAGGAATAAGTTGGATAAAGAGGGCAACGTCATACGCAATAAGGCTCAGTTGGTGGTGAAGGGATATTGCCAAGAAGAAGGGATAGACTATGAGGAAACCTTCGCTCCTATAGCAAGGTTGGAATCAGTTAGACTCTTTCTGGCATATGCTGCTCATAAAAACTTCGAAGTTTTCCAAATGGACGTGAAATGTGCTTTGTTAAATGGAGAACTAGAAGAAACGGTGTATGTTGAGCAACCACCTGGGTTCGTGAACGAGAAATACCCTGAGCACTGCTATGTGTTGGATAAAGTTGTATATGGTCTGAAGCAAGCACCAAGGGCCTGGTATGAAACTTTAACTCGCTTTCTTAAAATGTCGAAATTCAAGCAAGGTTCGGTTGACCCAACTTTCTTCCGAAAGAAAGAAGGCGAACATCTAATGATAGTTCAGATTTATGTCGATGACATCATCTTCAGCTCCACGAATCCTAGCTTAACGGCTGAATTTAGGAAGTTGGTGGAGACTAAATTTGAAATGAGCGCAATGGGTCCAATTAATTTTTTCCTTGGATTGAATATAAGACAGGGATCAGAAGGTATTTTTATCAACCAGGAGGCCTATACGAAGAACTTGTTGGCAAAATTCGGTATGACGGGAGATTCGAAGGTGAAGGTTCCCATGGCGTTTGGCACAAAGTTAACACCATCTCTGGAAAAACCTGCCGTTGACGTAACACTCTATCGTCAAATGATAGGGTCTCTTATGTATCTAACAGCTAGTAGACCAGACATTATGTTTTCTGTTTGTTATTGTGCCAGGTTTCAAGCAAATCCAAGAGAACCTCATATGGTGGCAGTGAAAAATATTTTCCGTTATCTAAAGCGAACCTCTTCTCTCGGTCTTTGGTACCCTGCTAGATCCGGATTCTTTGTTCAAGCCTTTTCTGACGCCGATCTTGGAGGATGCGGTCTGGACTGAAAGAGCACAACTGGAGGATGCCAATTTCTTGACGGTAAACTTGTAAGCTGGCAATCCAAGAAGCAAACCTGTGTGTCTCTTTCAACAGCCGAAGCTGAGTATATAGCTGCAGCATCCTGTACCTCACAAGTGATATGGATACAAAGCCAACTAAGAGACTACGGATTGAGTATGAAGAAAATACCTCTCTATTGTGACTCAGAAAGCGCGATAAGAATATGTCACAATCCAGTGCAACACTCAAAGACAAAGCATATTGCACTAAGATACCATTTCATCAAGGACCATGTAGAAGATGGGAACGTGGAAGTACATTTCGTTAAGTCCTCTGATCAACTGGCTGACATCTTCACTAAAGCCTTACCAGAAGCTAGCTTCAATAAAATTTTACAAGGTTTGGGAATGATGGAAGCAGAGTCGGTACCGAACCCTCAAACTTCACTCTAAAAATTAGACAAGCGAAATAGAGAAAACGCTCGGTCTATTTCGTTTCCGGATTTTTCGGGAACCGAAATGAACCGAACGCTCGGTCTATTTCGGCTCCATAATTTTCGGGAACCGAAATGAACCGAATGCTCGGTCTATTTCGGCTCCGGAATTTTAGGGAACCGAAATGAACCGAACGCTCGGCTTATTTCGCTTCATTCTTTTAAGGTTTGGTTTCGGCTGTATAGTAAGTAAACTCTCTTTTAAAACTATTTCTTACTCTATTTTCTCTTCCATTTTTATTTCAAGAATGTTTAGTATTAATTTCATTTTATTTATTTTTCTGTTTTTATTATTTCTCAGAAACTTCAAAAATCCAAAAATATTTTCAGTTTTTATTATTTTTCAAAAACTTTAAAAATCCAAAAATATTTTTTTTATTTTCATTTTTCTTTATTATTTCTCAGCAAATTCCAAATTCCAAAAGATTTTTTCTTTTATTTTTCTCTTAATTATTTTGTTTTGTTTGTTTTGTTTGTGTGGTTTGTTTGTTTGCTAATTCTCTTTGCTAGGTACCAAGTACCTCATTGCTACATAAATTGGAGGTAGGGCAGGTATGATTATTTTGATATGAACTAGTTAAGTGTCCCTAGAAGCATGCTGCTGCATGTAGACTGAAGCCTCTAAGACTGGGAGCAAGGCCTTAATGATTCGATTTATACCTATCGTTTCTTCCCAATCAGGCTGATAAATCCACTCAAGTCATGAGCTACCTTACTCTTCTCAAATGAGTTAAGAGTTTACTGCTCTGTCAAGCTTATATAGCAGAGGTACTTTCGATTCCTTAACCACCTCCTTTACATTCTCCATCAACTTTCGTTTCAACAAGGTAACCCTTGAGACTCTCAGATATTACCACTGAGGTTTATGGTTACACAAAATCTGTGTTTATGATCTTAGATGCGTATACCACGTGCTAAGTGAGACCCAAAATCCAATACCAATAATGAATTGACGGTGAATATTAATATTCAAGATCTCACTTGTTACCTAACGAAATCTCATTTTATTTTTATGGTCTTTTATGAAATTGTCTACACCAAGGCATTTTTTCCCAAAAAGATCTAGTTTGTTTTTGTTTTTGAGATTTTTATAACATCTTTAGTCACAACAAATTATATCCAACCTACTTCTTCAACAGACCACATCGGTCTCACAAGTACTTCATCCAACGTTCGGTCTGATGTTAAGAATCGATGTTCGGTTGAAGATAAGCCACCCTTTAGACTACTATTTAAAAGAAGCCTTTCGGTGTTTCTTTACAAACACTCGATCGTATTTTCTCGGGGAACCACGCAAGCACTTCAAGTCTTTCTTGACTTTGAAGGAAGAGATTCTTGCCCGGAATCATCTGCTTTATGTCTTATTAAAGACATCACTCATATCCTATAAACATTTTGCTTTATTTCTTTATTTTTGGCACACTCTTACACGAAAATACTTTGTGATTTTCCAAAATTCTGGTTGATGTTCCTTATGGCTCGTTTAAAGTTTATTTTTGGCGCGAAAATGGTTCTTATAACATCTGGAGCGAAAGTGAATTTGAAAAGACGATATCTGGAAAAGATTTTGGGCGCGTGAATTTGAATAGTTCCTAAACCCACGCTTGATGACGTCTATCTGGGGTAACCAACCTGTCACATCGCGCTTTTTCAGGCGACGTTTCAGTGATCGTATCATCATCACGAAGATACTTTCTCTCTCCTGGCAACGGTATATAAAGGGTTTCTCACACCAATTGTACCCTCTTACCTTCTTCAAACTCTCTCAAATACACAAGGCGATCTGCAACTGTTCATCTTCTTTCTTACATTAACAATGGCGGAATCATCATATGTTCAAGATCAAAATGCTTCATCATCACTGCTTGTGATCAAACCTAATCAGAACTTGATCATTCAACTGAACCCCTTTTTGTATGATTCGTACATGCTCCATGTTGTTAAATGTCTCAAGTACTCTCCTCTGGTTATCGCACTCACGCAGATGGAATCTGTTCCAATGTCTCTACTATCCCAAGTCTATTCTACTGCATCCTATGACAAGAACAAGGAGAGGATCTATTTTCAAATCTTCTCTCACAAGGCATCGATTTCGAAAGGGCGATTATGTTCCCTGTTAAAGCTTGTCGTCGATGCTTCTGTTATCTCTCCTGATTTCGTCACCACTACCCAGCTGTTTACAATGCTTTGTGAGATGGGGTACACTAATGTTCTTACCACAGTGACGAAGTTTAAGAAATCGTGTTTACCACCGCAATGGAATGGGTTACTAATTCTTATCAACAAGGGTTTAGCGGAGAGGGTTGTTGGGTCAGATGGTACCAGTATGGCTTTTCTGACCATTCTCTATGGTCTCTACAATGGCATTAACCTCGATTATGGGTCGATTATTTGGTCGCAACTAGTGCAAAGTCTCAACACATCGACGAGATATTCAGAGAACTCTTGTGGTCGCTTCTGGACCATCGTCACTCAAAGGGCAATTGACACTTTACAGATTCCAGTCATGAAGGATGCATTGGTCTCCTCTGTGGCTACTTTTCATACGAAAAAGATAATCTTTTCAGATGCCACCAAATTCTCTCACAATGGTTCCATACCTAAAACGATGTACAGGTGTGTGTCAAACGAAAGTAAAGTGATGGCTGACTACCGAAAGCTTCCTCCCAAAGGACCAAGAGAACTGACTCCTAAACAGCAAGCTGCTTTAGATGTTGTGGAGAAGCCAGCCAACCGAGGAAAAAAGGGCTAATACCAAGAAAGTGGCAACCGAAGGTCCTTCGTCTAAGCATGTCAAGTCTAAAAAGCGAAAGGCTGAAAAGGCTGACTCTTCGGCTCCGAAAAAAGTTAAGAAGATGGCAAGGAAATCCAAAAGTCCCTCTCCTTCAAGCTCGGAACATGATGAGGAGCGATCGGCAGATGAGGAAGAAGAAGTTCAGCATCATGGTTCACCAAAAGGTAATACACCTCCCCGTTCTCCAACTCCTACTTAACAACTTCATGACAAGATTCCAACTCCTCCTCCATCTCCACCGAAAACTACTGTTCCAGTTTCGGTTGCTCCCATTCCACCACCTCCTACATCTCAAACCACCACTTCTGTTCCACCACCACCAGTTAGTACCATACGAATCTCTACCACTCCTTTACCACCTCCTATCTTTTCACAAGCAACTACCACCACTACAACCGAACCTCCAGTAAATGTCAACGTATCTAATACGGGGGCTAATACTGAAACCGAACCTCCTGTTACATCCAAACCTCTTTCACCATCACCCTCAACAGATTCTGGTGATAATCTCGGTGGTGCCAATCTTGAATTTGACTCAAACTATTACAGTCCTTATCGGCTTCCCACAGATGAAGATGAAGATGCTCCTGTCACAAGACAACAAGTGCATAGTCTTGATGAAAAGCTTGATCAATTGCTTGCCTCTACCAAGACGTGTAACGATGTGGTGCTCAAGGCTTTTTTGGACACCGTCTTTGAGCAGTATACAGGGGCCATTGACAAATCAACGAAGGCAGTTGAAGATTCAACCTCTTCTTGCCAGAAGGCTACAACTGAAGTTGCAGAACTTATTCACAGTTCCAAGATTTTTCTTGAATCCCTCAAGAGTCATGCTGATAAGAATGCAGCTAAAGTGAACGCTTTAGTTGACTCTTTATCAAAGTCACTTCAAGAGGAGCAAGCCAAATTTGAGAATGTTCGTTCTTCAATTCAAGCTGAGAACACTTCTCTTCTAAGCTCAGTGAATTCTCGCCTTGAAACACTCCATGCTGATTTAGCAAAGGAGAGTGCATTAAGGAAGGAACTTGCCCGTCAAACCTCTACCATTGAAGTTCAGAAAGTTCAATTGGCTCAAGCTGAAAGGGAGATTTCATTGTTAAAGACTGAGCGGGTTGTTTTCCAAAGTTGTGCTGGTGATGTTCAGAATATGCTAAACAATGTTCTAAGTGCTCATGATCCAATTCTTACGTTGACCATCCGGAATCACCTGACTTCCAAGCTTCTTCCTGGCCTTGCACTTTTACATGAAATGAAGGGTGTTTTGGAGTGATTCGTACCTCCAAAACAAGGGGGAGAAGGTGTTCAGACAACTCAACCGAAAGTCACTGTCAAAACAGAACCGAAGGGTAATGAAGCTTCGGGTTCTGGAAATCAAGATAAGAAGAAGGGACTTACTAATGATAGTGATGAAGAAGAAACAATTGCCGAAGCCCTGAAACGAAAGAAAAGGGATAAGGAATTGGATGAAACCCTTAGGGTTGCAAAGGAAGAAGAAGAGAGGGAGCGAAAGAACAAGGAAGAGCAAGATGCATTAGTTTGCAAAAAGGCCTTGTTTCCTCCTTGGACTAGGGAAACGCTCATCAAAGAAGCGATAGAGTTTCCTAGCGTGTACTGGCTGGAACCTGTAGCTTCATTTGATTGTGAGAATTCGAGGGACTCACAGTTTGATATGCCTATAACACGAAAGGCATTTACTTTTCACTGCTTTGATTCGACTGTTCAAGTTCCCTCACCTCACCCTCAGGTTGATCGTGAACTTATCGATTTTTATCTCAAGTTCGGTCAGCCTCAGTACCTGACTTCGAGTGCTCAAAAGATTACAACTGTCAAGGTGCTGAAACCTTCGCCTGCAGGGAAGTTTATTAACGTCAATTTCAAAATAACCGGAGGTTCAGACAACTCGGTTTATGTTATTTCCCTGACAGATCTTCCAAACTTGAATCCTCATGATTGGATCTTGTTGTTCAACATATTGCTCACAAATGCGAAAGAATATGAGCCGATCCAAGATCATCTAAAGAGGATGTTGGCCTCCTATATCCATGAAGTTGATGCAATGGATCAGGAGATTGCTAAAGTTTTGAAGAAGAAACCAACCGTAAAGCCAACAACAAAACCTGGAGATGTGAACAAAATGAAGATGGGTCAAATTGATTCTAAACATATCATGGTGATGTTCACAAGAGGCGAAGCCAACATATTTCTTTTCGCTCTTGTTGATAAACATCTGTTCTCAACGGACTGCTTAGAGCACATAATTAATATCATCCATCGATGCAAGCAGAACACTGAGGCAGACAAGAAGAACTTCACTGACATGCTTCGGTGGTATATCACTTTTCGTCATACTCTACTGGCCATTATACCGAAGGTGTTCAAGACTGTCAAGAAGTCTTCTATAGCTCAACCGAACTGAGCTCTCGGCTCCATTGACGCAAAGGGGGAGATTGTTGGGTATTTTATGTTGCGTCATGGGCTTAGTTTTGTATATCCGGATTGGGCCTGTCCATCCGTGATTATTAATTAGGGTTAAGCTATAAATAGTGCATGCATGTATGCCTTAGACACGGTCGTGATTATTATTATTATTGCTTTGTAACCCTAAACACCTCTACAGTCGAAGTTCTTAATCGAGCTCTTCTGAGGTGTTAAAGCTTAATCATTCGACATCATTTAAACCATTCTTGTGTTCTTCATTACGTCATTTATTGTTTTTCTGCTTAGAATCTATTGATCCTACTAGAACTTTGTTCTAACATGTACGATCTACACTGACCACAAGAGTTTGAGGTATTTGATGGACCAACCTAACCTGAATATGCAGAAACGGAGATGGTTGGATGTGGTAAAGGATTACGATTACGAGATCCTGTACCACCCTAGGAAGGCCAATGTGGTGGCCGATGCCTTAAGCCGCAAAGCCATGTGTTCGTCTATCTAGGATATCTGTTTGAGGATGATTGTCACTTCTCCTTTGATGGATTTGATCAAGAAGGCTCAGGCGGATGGAAGGAAAAAGGAAAATTGGAAAATTAAGCGTATCAGAGGATAGATTCCCTTATTTATCAGGGACAGTCGAGGGTTGTTGACTCAGTGTGGTAAGGTTTAGGTTCCGACTTCAGGTGGGGTGAGACAGATGGTTCTAGAGGAGGCGCATAAGTCAAAGTTTTCTATTTATCCAGGGACCATGAAGATGTGCAGGAAGATAGCTTGGTTTGTTGAGAAGTGCTTGACTGCCGGAAGGTCAAGGCCGATCCTCAAAGACCCCACGACAAGATGCAGCCTTTACTCATTCCCATGTGAAAGTAGGAGGAGATCACCATGGATTTCATCACAACACTGCCAAGGATGGCATGTGGTGTCGATTCTATCTGGTTCATTGTGGACAGACTAACCAAGAATGCGTATTTTATACCGATTGCCGAGAGCATATGCGTAGAGAAGCTAGCTGATATTTATGTCCGGGAGGTAGTAGTTCGGCACAGGGTTCCAGTTTTGGTGGTCTCGGACCGGGATGTTCATTTCACCTCCAGATTTTGGAAGGAGTTCCATAAGGAGTTGGGTACTTAGTTGAATTTTAGTACAACATACTACCCTTAGACCAATGGCCAGAGTGAGCGGACGATTCAGACGCTCAAAGATATGCTCCGAGCTTGTGTGTTGGATTTTGGAGGGAGTTGGGATACTTATCTCCCATTGGCCGAGTTCTCCTACAAAAATAGTTATCATGGCAATATTGACTGACCACCATTTTAAGATGTTGTATGCAAGGAAGTGTAAGACTCCAGTTTGTTGGGGGGAGGTCGGGCATCAAGTCATGGGTAGTACACAGGTTGTACTTAAGACTACGAAGTTGATTTGGCAGGTGCACGATAGGTTGCGGGTCGCCTGAATTATATAGAGAGACCGGTGGCAATTTTAGATCGGAAGACGAAGGTTCTACGTAACAAGGAAGTGTCACTGGTTAAGGTCTAGTGGCAACATCAGCAGGGTTCCGAATGGGCATGGGAGCCAGAGGCAGAGATGCGAGAGCACTACCAGATCTATTTGCGGAAGCAAACTTCGAGGACGAAGTCTAGTTCAAGTGGTGGAGTGTTGTAACATCTATTTTTCAGGTATTCGTTTTAATCCTTGAGTTATGCTATAATTGCAATTTAGTCCCCGGTGGAAATTTCGTAATTTCAGAGTTGTTGGAGTACGTGGGGCGTACACCCTCGTATGCTAAGCGTACTCCGGATCACCTTAGAACGCAGCGCGTATGTACGAAGCCAGGGTGCAAAACCTAAATTTTACGGTTTGGACCCTATTTAAACACATTTATGGCCTCATGCACTTTCTTATCTTCATCCTCCTTCCTTATTTTGAAACCCTAAAGAGTGTTTGTGCATTTTGAAGATTGTTGAGCCATTTTGGTTGCCATTTGGAACTTTTGGAACATAAGGAACAACATTGAGGCGGTGATGTTACATTCAAGACTTTAGATCCAACATCTCGTCCCCCTTGGGCACCTTGTGGAGGTAAAAAGTTTCAACCTTGATGTAGAAATCCCATAGATCTAGCTTTTACTCAAGTTGTTTCCTTTTTAGTCCCAAACTTCGTCTTTGTGATTAGAACATACTCCAAAGCTTTTGAGTTGTCCTTTGAGAGGTTATAAGGGGTGTTAAGTCATAAAGTTGGGTTTTTGTCACTAGTTTCCTCCATGAAAGTGTAAGATGGTCTTAATGGGTTAAGAGACTAGGGATTTTGGAGTTAAGGGCTAAATAGCCATGCTAGACCATGAAGTTGGAAACTTTATGGTTTAGAACATCTTTTGTGGCCTAGATCTGAAGTTTAGATGTAGGTGCTTAATGTAACATCCGGGATTTGCAGGTATTAATATTATTTGATTTATTGAATAATGGGTTGTTATTGGTTTGGGCTAGGGTAGTTGGGCCTTAAGCTTTGGGCTGCGAAAGGCATTAAGCGGGGCGTACCATTCCAGGTACGCACATCATACTCAAAATTATGGGGCGGGAAGGCCATGCACGTACGCCCAGCGTACCAAAGGGTGCGCGCAGCGTACACGCGCAGGTTCTAAAACCCTAACTTTTAGGGTTTGATCCTTATTTAAAGGACCTTATGCCTTTGGTACAGCCTCCCTCTCACCCTTATACAGCCACCACGAAAACCCTAACCCACATTTGTGTATTCTTGTGATTTGGAAGCCACTTGAGAGCATTTTAGTGTTGTTTTGGTGTTTAGAAGAGAAAGGAGTTTGAAGAAGGAGCAAGGATTCAAAGGGAGCTTGTAGATCCAAAAGATTAGCACTATTTCTGACTCATTTGAGGTATCAAGCTTCAAACTTGATCATTGCATGTTTAGATTTGATTTTGGGGTGTTTTGGGTCACTTTTGGACTCCATTGTTGAGGTTGCTTGAGTCTTGATTGTTTCAGAACATAAGAGTTGTCCTTTTGGGCTCTTAGAATCACTTAGAGTAATAAAAATCAGACCTTGATGGTTAAGCCACAACCATGCAAATGTTTGATGGTCATAAAGCTTGTTAAAAGGACCAAAATCATGTTTTGACCCCAACCATGCATGCAAGCACATAAAGTTTGTGACTTTGTGGATTAGGAGGTCTGAAAGGACCTAGATCTATATTTTGGATGTAAAGACTTAATGGATTAATTCACAAATTAAGTCCCAAGGAAGTTGGCCAGTACGCTAAGCGTACACCCTGGTACGCTGCGCGTACTAGGTCAACTCCCCGTTTTGGTCAAGGCCAGCGTACGCTGGGCGTACGTGCCAGGTTTACCGCACGTACGCATGCAGAGTGGCTATATTGGTCTTTTTGGGCCTTAGGGAATTGGGCCTAGACTATTGGGCCCCGTGGCCCATTGTGGAGTATAGTTCTGGGCCTGGGAAATTGGAATTAGAAGTATTGGGCCTTTTGGCCCATATTGGGCCACTCAAGATTATTCATTTTGGGCTAAGGGCTATTAGACTTGTGAAAAGGCCCATTTGAAGAGTTATGCCTAATTTAGAAAATTTGGCCATTAGTGGGCCCTTAGGGAGCCTTTGATGGGCCATGGGTGCATTGGATTTAATAAGTTAGCATTGGGCTTTATGAATGGTCCAATTTAGGCCGAGGGGGTAAAATGGTCATTTTACCCTAAGTACTGTTATAGATTCTGATTGAGTGTTATTATGATTATGGTATCCGAGAGTCATCGGAGCAGCTGTTAGAGATTACTTCCCGTGAGATTCGACACTCAGCTTTACGAGGTGAGCTACCTTCCAGTAGAGGTGGGTCTAAGGCACCAATGTCGGCCCACCAGTAGGTGATTATGTATGAGATGGATGTCTTTGTGATAATCGTCTGGTTTGCCACTATCTGATATGCTTTATGTGCCAGGATGCTCTGTCATATGTGTTAGTAGTAGTAGGGGTGAAATAGTCACCGGATACCGGTTGAAAGATACCGAAGGGGTAGTAAGTACCCATGCATGCCTAGCAGTATATTTATGTTATGTTATTATGTGGTAGTGGTAGGGGTGAAATAGTACCCAGTAGTCGGTTGAGATAAACCGACGGGTAAGTCAAGCACCCCAGAATGGCTTGACATGGGTGAGTCAAGCACCCCAGAATGGCTCGACCTGGGTAAGTCAAGCACCCCAGAACGGCTTGACATGGGTAGGTCAGGCACCCCAGAATTGCCTGGCAGTATGTTTGTTATATGGTATGTGGTATGATGGGGGAACTCACTAAGCTTTGTGGTTACGGTTTTCAGTTTTGGTTTTAGGTACCTCTTTGTCGAAGGGGAAGGAGTTGGCACGGTAGCAGCGCATCACACACACATATGATTTCCGCATTTTGAGATCCATGGGATTGTACTCTGACATTATTATTATTCCACGACATGTTTTATGATATTTGACTTATGAGATTATGGGTTGATATGATATTGATGACGTTTTTCAGTAAACAATTTTATAAGTTACTTAATTAAAAATGAAATTTTTGGTCGTGATTTTTGGGGTGTTACACTTAAAGGATTAAGAACTTAATAAGGAGGGTGGCAAGCAGCCGTGTATGCAGGGCGTATCGAGGGGTATGTTGAGTGTACGAGGTCAGCTTCTTGATCCTCGGTCAACTGCAAGGTATGCGCCGCGTACTGACTGAGTCGACCCAGTTGACTATGACCTTGATTTTGACTAGGGTTTGACATAGGGGTGTTTTAGGTATTTGAATGGTAGAATGAGTTTTGGTTATTGTTATTTGTAAAAGTGACCAGTAGTGTGGGTTTTGGAGTAGCGCTTCCGTTCCGCTTTTTGTCTGTCTGTGAGATGAGTCTTCTTACCACCTTACGTGGGTTGAAGGCATCAAAGTCGACCTA
This sequence comes from Lactuca virosa, assembly GCF_052849685.1. Lineage (NCBI taxonomy): Eukaryota > Viridiplantae > Streptophyta > Magnoliopsida > Asterales > Asteraceae > Lactuca > Lactuca virosa. The sequence continues at coordinate 123,997,852 of NC_136430.1, read as the reverse complement.
TTGTATTGTATGAGTAGAATTGTATGTTATCATATGATTCTGTTTGTTGTTCTTGTATGATTTATGCATTGAGCTATATGGGCTCGGAGTCATTACGGACTCGGGGTTGATACGGACCCGGGGATTGATTTGGACCCGACTTAGCTATATGCTGCATCTTAAATCATCATAGTTTATGATTAGTTTTTTTATTTCTTTTTTGTTTGCTCTAATTATTTCTTTCCCCTAATTTCAGACTTCGTTCGATTTCTTCTTTTGTGAGTATGTTTTATTCTCTGGTTTAAAATTTCACAGAATTTTATTTATTTATTTTTTTGCTCTAATTGTTTCTTTTGCTCAATGTCTAAACATCAAAATTTTAACTTCTTTATTACAATGAAATGATGGTTGGTATCAATTCGGGTCAGATTTGGAGATTTGGAATTCCATTTGAACTTCTTATGGGTTATTAAACTGCAAACCTAACCTTGAAGTGAAAATGGCTTTGTCTTCTTAGGATACATCGTTTTTGTATATAGGAAGGTTATTCGAAGGATTTGTTCTTGGAGTGACATATACGATAATACTTATTTCCCTCAATTTGTTTTAATCTTGACAAGTAGATGACTTAATCGTATTATTATAATATTTTCACAAGAAGTTGGTGAAGGAACTATAATTCAAGAGCCTAAGTGGTTTGCTCATGTAGAGAAGAAAGTACTTCATTTCTTTATCCTTTGTTTCTATACTCAACCAAGACAGATATTTTTTTGTGATGGCCCAAGATATATCATCAATTGTTTGAAAGTTATTACAATCTCAATAATTCATTTTTTTTGTTATCTTATGATTTTAGGTTGATGTAGATTTTTTTTGTATTGTCTTTAGAAGCAACTATTTGATGTGCAGATTGTTTGGATGAAATGCTTTAGAGAAGAAATAGAACTTAGGTGGTCATGCCTTTATAATTTTTTATGAGACGACTAAGAGAGATTTACAAAGTTAGAACATGTAGTCATTAAATGTTATGAAAAAGATACCCTACTCTTTGATACTTTTTTTAATTTCATATGGATATGGAGCAAGGAGGGAAGATGATAAGAGAGTTGGGAATTTTTTTTGAAGCAAAATACTAATTCATTAATTTAATTATCATCGTACAACGAGTGAGATGGAAAACGGGCAACAAGCTGCGCCACTAAGCCTTTTTGTATGGTAAAGCTAATTTTTTTAAAGACTACATCCATAGATCTAGGGGATATAACATTGCTATGCATGATCCGTTGTACTCTATTAAGAAGCTCTACCGCATCCGGCGTGAGGAAACCAAACGTATCAAATGGAAATGGTATGAACACGTGTTGATTTTCCATGCATGATTTTTCATATTTGGTGACTTTGCTTGTAGCAGCTTTTAAAGCAGCCTGTCCCACCATGAAACCCCCAGCCCACAAGAGGGGATACCCCTGTAAGGTCCACACATGCGTGTTTCCCTCCGACCCATCCAAAAATCAAAATGTTAGTCGGTCTAAGGGTTGATCTTCCTTCTGTCGGGTCAGTCAAGAAATTAACAGGTGACTCTTTCTGAGCAGAAGCCATTGCACGCTTAAATATGTCAAACAAAACATCCCTAACCATATCATGCCTGCATTTGAACCCTGGGACTTCTTTATAGTGAATTACATGCTCTCCAAAAGAGTCCAAACATGCCTTGTGACACACCAGACATATCTCGTCAGGTAGGAATATTGGAATCATGAGTCAATATTTGAGGATAGTACAATACTCCACAGGAGACATATGTTGGCCAAGCTCATCTATAGGGATAGCTAGAAGTCTTTAGTAGTAAAACTGTTAAGGTCAAAATTTGGAAGCTTGTTACGAAGAGAAGCCAAGGTACAATCATAATCAGAGTCCATACCATATATTTCGATGTCCCGTAAAATGTGGTCTTGCAATACCCAAGATTGGTTGAGGCAACAAAATCATATGAGGTAGCCTCTATTGCCAAGTATAAACCTAAACCTCCAAACCTAAAGGGTAAGGAAGCAATTCGCAACTGTATGTCGCCAAAGAAAGGGCCACCACAAACCACAATGTCCTCAATCGCCCCGGGCAACCCATTGTCAAAGAATATTGTCGCCTCCTCCATGTGAACACATTGGCACATCCTCAGCCCAAAGAAAAGCTTAGTAATACCCATACAAGACCAAAGCAGAAGGAGCTCACTCTCGGGGTCAAACAATTGTGGAAGAAGGTATATCAATTTCACAGCGTTTTCGGCTCTCTTTATGGCTAAGCTGCTAATGAAACTAGCATCTCTACTAACAGCACCCCTAAGAAGTTTCACCCCCAAAGGCGGCCTCCTGATGCCAGCCGGGAATAGCCCCTCACGTAGCTTCCTACCATCACACGAGGGCCAAAAAAGAATGGTTTTCTTGATATTCAGCTGAAGGCCCAATTTTGGGCCAATCACCATAATGATGTCCAACGCTTTGGCTACCTCCTTCGAATCTCCAATAAGTGAGCCATCATCAAGGTACCATGCATGGAGAAGAAGCTTGCAACTGTCTCTAATATTATGCAAGAGCGGGTGCAACACAAGGGCAAAGAGAAGTGGTCCCAAGGGGTCTCCTTGCTGAACCCCAGTAGTGGACCAAATATGTGTGTTGCCTAGATACAACCTTGCTGCTTGACTATATAGGAATTCTACCCACAAGGATATAGAAGGACACCTTAATCTGACCTCATGAAGTAATGCAAATCTGTCAACAAGGTTAAAGGCATTAGAGAAGTCCACGGTAAGCATGGAGATAGATCCATCATCGTGGCGCTCACTCAACAACCTATTGGCGCTATGTAATACAGCCTCAACGCCACCCGACACCACGACCCCAAACTAAAAATCATTGAGAAACTTGGCCATTTATTTACCAACACATTTCATAGCCAACTTGGAAACCAAATGTCTCTATATAGTACCTACTGCAATAGGTTATATTCCCTTGTCAGGTTTTAAGAGCGGCGTGAGAGGAGCAGAGGCAACAAATTCTGCCAAACTCGAAGGGCATCTTCCCCTAGCCATAGATTAACCACAAATTAATAACACGTAGGAGGTCTTTGGCTATAGCTGAACCTTCTCCAAAAAGGACATCCAAAATGTGTTGAGCTCTCAACCCGTCTCTCCCACACGAGGTACCTTTAGGGAAGGATTTAATTCCCCCAAGGACATTGTCAACATCCACTACAAGGGGAGGTTCTAAAAATATGGTGTTGGGCATGGAAGGCGAGGGATTGTATGGATGCTTATTCTCCAATGCCTTTGTGGTATCACCACCAAATGGAGCAACCCACGAAGAACATAAAACTTTCACTACTGGTGTAAAATGTCCATCGACAACCTTACGAAGACATTGTCTAACATTGGTGCTGCCCAGTGTTCTTTTCTCCTTAATGTACTCTTCTTTTTTTGCCTTGTTGCTCTAGTCTTGAATTGTCAACTAAGTTTTTAACTAGCTTGGTGATACCGTCTTCAGTCCCCCAAGTAGCTAAAGCGCTCAGGATATTACGATGTTGCAAAGACTTCACGTTTCCAGACCTACTTTATTGCCTATTCTTGGGCCTGAACACTTGAAGAGTACACGTAGGAAGAATTAACAAAGCAACCCACGCTTCAACGGATCCGGGATGAGCAACCATCTTGGAAAGGGCTGCTTTCAAAGCCTGAGAGAAAGCCATACGACAATTCGGAGGGATGCTTTTGACGGTGATGATAGGTAGTTTAAAAACACGATCAAGTAGATGAGCATCCATCACCAACCCATCATTGAGATCGGCTTCCGGTTCATTCGGTAGCAGCTTTGGAATGCCAACAATATGCCCACTCATATCATCAGCCCCATCGATAAACTTAATCAAGCCACCCGGGTGGTGACATGAACGACTCAGGGCATGAAGCTGTTGGATTAGTGTCTAAGTCCATAACTATAATTGGTATGTACTTGACCCGATTGGCATGGTCCATTTGGGTTGCATGGCATCGGAACAATTTGGATAGACTTTTGTGAGAAAAGGATAATTATGATTTGTTAATATATTATAAGTTCTAATATATTAATATGAAATCATATTATTTAATTAGTATTGATCAATAATTAATTTGGAATTAATATTGTGATCAAAAGGAGACTAATTAAATATATGGGGATTGATTGTGTAAATCATTCATTCTTATATATGTGGGCTTATGATCCATAGTTCTTCATGTTGGGCTAAACCCCTGGAGTAACCCATGGATACTCCATGGAGGTTTTAACCCATGGAGCATGAAGAATATGGAAAGACATGAGTTACATGGTGCAACCCTAATAGCCACCATATATAAGGACCCTATGGCTCAAGAAATTGGCACTAGTGTGTGTACACATGAGGGATAGCCAATTTGAGCATAGGAACCTTTTCTCTCAAGTTATTCCAAGATGTTGGTGATGTTGTGTGAACCATTTGAGGTGTCACACTTGAGGCACTAGGCTCTTAAGCTCCATGGAATCAAGCTACAACAAAGAGGTATGTAATTCTACTAGAATTTATATTATATGTTCTTCATATTATGCTAGTTAGAACAATACCTTGGAAAATTGATATTTGCATGTATAATAGAGAAAACATAGATCCAGGGTATTTAGGGTTGCATGTACACCTTAGGAGTGTTAGAATGCTCAAAACCCTTCAGTGGTATCAGAGCCTAGGCTTGTTTTCAATTATACTTGATGCAAATTGCTGAAAAATTCGATTTTCTGCCGTTCTGGACAGTGGACTCGCCGAGTCCATGCATAAAATCATCCAACTCGTCAAGTTGGTTCATGCACTCGACGAGTTGGACCTCCAGACAGCATATTTTCGAGGTTTTTGGCTGGAATTGGACTAGGAACATTACCCTAAGCTGTTTTTGAACTGATAAACTGGTTTTTGATGTGGTAATGTTCATGCTAATCCAGTTTCATAGATAACTGTCAATAGATTCATGTTTTGTATTAGTTTAATGGTTAGGCTAATTACATGAAAAGTGTTTGATTTGAATTATCTTGTTCTTATGAGTTGATTTAGATTAGTAGAAAAGCTATGTGATAATATGTTTTCAATCCAAATTAATCTAAAAGTTGTTCATAATATGTGTTTTTGTAACTTGTCCTCAAGTTATATGAAAAGTCACATTTATGATTATTAAAACTCATAAGATTTCCATAAGTTATGAAAAATGGAGAGTCTCATTTTTAAATGTTTTAAAGTCTTCCATAACTTGTCCTCAAGTTATGGAACTTGAAGAGTTTTTTCATTAAAACTACTTTAAACACATAAGTTATGGAATTGAAAAGTTTTTGAACAGTTCAAAACTTGCCCTCAAGTTTTGGAATTTGTAAAGTTTCCCTCATGAATACTTTAATTCCAAGTTAAGCCCTTAGAATTTTAAAAGTTAAAATTCAACCCTTATACTTTATAGTATTATAAGTTAATAATATATATATATATATATATATATATATATATATACACTTTATAAAGCATACATAAATGTGGGACCCTCAAAAAATTAAGACAATTGTCTTAAAACTCAAGGAAATGAATTCTAAACCCTTGGATATTTTTTAGACGGTGTAGATGATTTTATCAGTGATCCTTGTCAAAAGCTTCTAACCAATCACAATCTTTTATTTGTTATGTACAAGTATTGGAGCATCATATACAAACCTTTTGTGCATGAAATGTTTTAAAGATTTTAAGACTCCTTTGGTTGGCAGCGCATGGCTATTGGCCCCACCGTTTTCACATGGGCGGGCAATTCAAATTTTGTTTTTGAAATCTAGAAACATAGTAATTTGAATTGAGCTCTCAAAAAACGTCGGAGCCATTTCGAATTTAGCAGCCTCCTCTTCTTTCTCTGTTCCATCATCTATGTTATCTCTCTGAATTTGACCATGTCCTCTGAAACGCCTCCACTTTTCAGCTCCGTGGCCGTCATAAAAAACGACAGTCACTATCGTCCTATATCGTCGCCGTGATTTCTCTCTTTTTTCTACTCTAACATATGTTTGTTCTTTCATTTGTGCAGGTTCAAGAAGATTGAATCAACCAGCTCCCCATTTCCTCCAAGAAATCAGCCATTCACCTTCGATGTTGAAGATCTGAAACTTCTTTCCATCTCGATTGCATCTAGGTGCCTTCTAATCTTTTACTTTTCAGATCTATACAAACCCTAAACTAAATATGAATCGAATCTTTCAAACCATCCTCCTCTTCACGACGGCGATGTATCTCTCTCTCTCTCTCTCTCTCAAATCGTATTGTGTTTCTGGATGTCGACAAAGATTGGTCTCCCCCAAACTCTATTTCATGCAAACATAGTTTCAAGACTCTAATTTTGGGTTTTGGTTCTATGAAGCAGAGATGGTGGTGCCGACTAAACCACCCTACCTTCGAAAGGAAACGAAAACCGATCCCATGTATCTCAAAAACCCATCTGGATCCATCTATCTCTCAAATCCACCTTCATATCATATATTCTCCTCTCTCTCTTCGCTAAATAGTCCAGATTTGGTGATGTGGATAACTTGGTTCGAGATCGGGTTTAGATGACGAAGACTTTGCATCTCACAGACTAGTTGGATGGCTAGGGTATCAAATGAAGATGCGAGCACCACGGTTCAGGGCTGAATTTTATGAGGAAACTGTCATGTGTCTAATTTTTATTTATGTTTGAATCTTTCAATGTATATCTTTTTCATAGATCTGATGTTTTTTTGCAAAGGTAGTTATTTTGTTTATGTTTTCTATATAAATTTTATTTTCATCTTCAGGTTAGAGTAGAAATGAATTTCGAGAAGTGGACCGAGAGATGATAGAACAAAGCCTTTTTCTTATTCAGTTTTGTGTAGTTGGATTTTGTTTGTAGGGAAGTGGATGGGGCTGCATTGTTGTTTTTGATGTGCTGGTGTTGTTGCTGATGTTGTTTTTATCCATGGTGAGGTGAAAAAGGTATGAAAATAAACCATTTTTGCTTGTAATAATGAACTGATGGATCTTTAAAGCTACAACAAGGCATTGTGTCATTTTTTAATCTTGAATTATGTGCCCGTACATAATAACATACGAAGCCCAAATAAAGTGAGCTTAATTTTTTTCAAATATTTATATTGGTTTAAAATGTGCAATGTAAAAGCATTGATCATGGTTTGGAACCTATCTTTGAATGCATTACTCAAATCATATAAGGAGAAACTTGGTAGAAGTCGAAATCCCAAGTGAGAAATAGAAACGCACCTAAATTTATATTATACTTTTATGTAGAAATGCAAATATATTTTTGGGGGATGGTTAAACAGGTGAAAAGTCTAACTTTTACTTATTAAATTGTGTTTCTCATGAAATACTAATCCATTCCCTTTGTATGGATCGCCCAACAAAAGGTAGGGTTTGAGAATTTACAGGTTTCAAACTCAATGTGCAAAGAACAAGTTGTCCAGGGTGTTGCTTTTGGCCTATCATCATGTATGTATTACTCAAATTTCAATGCTCAAGTCACTTCTATATTTATTGTTAAATTTTTCCTTTGATTATAAATAACAATATATTTTCCACGTCCTTGCTATCTTAAGTGGCAAAAAGTGGATTTTGAATTGATTTGGATATTGGCAGATGATGATATGATACTGAAGGAAAGCGACTAGAAGTAATTGGATACTTTAATGTATATCTTTGTTTATATTATCTTTTTCAAATAGTGTATTATTTCTATTTATTTTATTTCCTAAAAAGCTATATGCATAGTCCAAAGCATGGTTCGTTGGAGGTTTCTCATATATGCAGGTTTGTTCATCTCATATACAATCCTACTAGCAGTAGATATTTTGTTTTCTATTTGTATATATAGAACTTTATGGCATCAATTTTTGTTTATATTATTTATTTTAATGGTATGATCAATTTGGGAATCATTTAGGTTCAAAAGTTGGGTGAAGATGGGTTGGCGATCACAGTTCCACTGCAAGACAAAGAGGTTAAGGGCTACAAGTCTGAAACTCATGTATTTTTATTTAGGGCTGCAGAGATAAATGGTCTTACTCTCTCTTTGTTTGATGCAGGCATCTATCTCAAAAACAACCTTCATCTTAAAAGCAACCTTCAAGTAACCTTTTGGGAACTATGTTGTTCTTGATATGAACCGATTAACAGAACCACTTTTTTGTATAGATTTCCATTTCATCAGGTATTTTTAATTGGCTAAATGCAAGAAATGGCAATGTATTTTTCCATTTAGCCCCTTTTTTATTGTTCCACATATGATATCATACAATAAGTGTTGACTTTCAGTTTTTTATGCTCCATGTTTAGAGGCTGCAGGGTAGTTCGTTGATATGCATATCCACCATTTGAGTGCTTTATAACCATTGAGAAATATGTGGAATATGGTGAAATAAGATTTTGGTCTCATTATTTATTAGTGTTCATCTGTTTCAATACTAAAAAGTAAGATTGTAGAAATTTTTAAGAATATTGTATTCCAAAAGTTATTAACTTGACGTAAGTTCTAATAAAAATAAATCATTATAAGATAAAAATTAATATATATTTTTTATAAAACCAAAATCACAAGTTAAACATATGATGTGTTTTTTGGAATTTTGTAATAAGTAATTGTTTGATAAATGATTTGAAGATAGTAGCAAATTTATTATAAAAAAATGTTCACGTCTACCAAAGTATTTAAATTTTTAAAATTTCAAAATTTCAAATATTATACCAAAGTATTTAAAAATTCAAAAATTCAAAATTTTAAATACTTACTTTATTAAGATATATTAATTTGTGGCTAAGTTTTTATTAATTAATGGTATATGATTAATCACCGTCTAGCCGATTAATTCTTTAACTCTGGTCCACCGATTAATTCATTATCTTGGTTATACATTTGATAATACATTAATTAGAATTTATAGTTATATTACGATTTCTTACGACAAATTTTATTATTTACTATTAATAAGCATTCTTAATAAAATATAAAACAATGAATTTTACCACACTGAAAACAAAACGCAAAAGAATGACAAAAAGAAGAAAAAACGCTATATAATTTAATATTTAAAATTTCATATTTTTATGTCATGTATACTCTTGCAAAACGCCGCCCGAGACAACCGATCCCCGAAAAGAACAAATCGTCGGAATGAAACAAATCAAAAGGAAACAACTTGACGACCGCCGAAATGACACTAAATTTCATTTGTAAATTAATCGCCAGAATGAAATGAATCGCCGCCGCCGCATCGCGCGGGTACGCTACTAGTGTGTGTGTGTATATATATATATATATATATATATATATATATATATATATACATATATATATATATGTGTGTGTGTGTATAAGAGCAAGTCAGTCTTACCGTTAGTAGGCCTCATTCACGAAGTCGGTCTATAAGGGGGGTATAAGGTTACTGCCTATAAAACGGCAGTTTAATGGGTGTCCACTCTCACCCACCGCTTCCTTGACTGGTGGAGGGTCGTTAGCCGAACGGGTAGGACAAGGACTAGAATTCTCCCTTCATTAAAAGTATTAATGATAAATACTAAGTAACTAAACTATTATGAATTCCCAATCTTAGTTACATAGGAAAATGTGAATTTAGTGCTAACCCATGAAATTACACTTTGCACTTTGTTTAAGTCGGTTAGTGGAGCGCATGTGGTTAACCGGCACACTAGCTTGATTTAACAAGGTAGGCAGAGGGTAACTTAATATTTATCATAGTATCGGTGGAGCGTGTGTGGTTAACCGGCACATCGATTGAGGGGTAAATATTAAGGGTACCAAGTATATTTGCATGGTTATTCACACCTTGTTTTGTGATCCTCGGCATCCCAGTCACAAAACTTGAGAGGGCACAATCGAGATTAAAACATGCCATTGAAAAGTTCAATGAATCTCAAAAGATCTAGGAGTTTCAAATCCAATTAAAACCTAATAAATTATTTCGTTTTTCATGGTGGAAATTGATGAATCGTCATTCGCCTACCTTCAAATATTTTATAGCTTGGATTACGGCATCCCTCTTCCAAGTTATAAAATATTGTGTTGGGTCCTAGCCTTAATATTTCATACTGGGTGTTATATTAAAAACTTTAAATCAACTATCTTGAATATCTCCCAAAAGATGTCTGGTTCAGAAAATTATGATCTTCCCAAAACTCTTGGAACAAGCTTTCCTAATGAAGATGATGTCCCGGAAATCATTCTTCACTCCCTCCACCTCCTCCAATTATTCTCCCTAACCCACAAGTTCTTGAATAGTTCAAGGTCACTCAAGCACTATTGGCAAGCAAGGTCCATGTGTGCTCGCATCTTGGAGATGAAGTCACATATTGACAAGTCGGGAGAGTTGGGTGACAAAGTCTTGAGAGAGTTGGTAATTCAATCACTTTCTAAGTCACATAGTGAGTTTCCTTTATGAGTACTATGTAACAGACTATGACATGACCCTTAATGATCTTATCTATTTGCTTGGTGCTGTTGAATCAGCAATGATTTGGAGCTCTGGTAAAGCAAATTTGATTAGTAGATCAACTTCCCAAACTACAATGGACATTGACAATTGGTAACATTGGATATCCAAAAAAGCTTTCTCTTCCCAATGGAAAGGGATCGGCCATAGTCAACTTGGTTGACCAAATGGTAAAGAGAAAGGCAAAGTCTGAGATAGTCCTATGTACAATTACCAAAGAGTCCATATGTTTGTATTGCCAAAAGGAAGGGGCATTGGTTGCGAAGCTGCCCTAACTACCTGAAAGATATGAGAGAAGGTCAAGTCAAACAGTGTGACCCTGCTTCAAGTAAGTCCACTATCTAACTCTCTTAAGTTCCTATTTGAAGATTCTTAATACATTTTGATGTATGGCAGGATCAAGCAAAGGGAAGGAAACTTAAAGGAAGAGTATGTTGAATCTGATCACGAAGATGGATTTCAATCGCATGGTTCGAAGATCGGATTCTTGAGCTACTACTTGAGAGTTATGATAGATTGCTAGGAAATATGTAATAGCCTAGTTTCCATTTAAAGTTGCATTGTAAGGAAAAGTTTTTTCCGCATTTTATAAATAAATAAATTTTTTGTTTTATTTTATTTTATCTCCTTGCAATGACATTTATGGAAAATTGATGTTTATATGTTTCTAGCAATAATGGAAATATGAATTTGATTCTTTCATTTGTAGTAGTGTCTAAATTTTCAAAATAAGGAAAGATTCTCATCACCCAAGTTTAAATTGGACCGAAACTTGGAATCATGCAAGTTGTATAGTATGATGAATGAGAATTTTTCATCTTTGGAAAATTAAGACTAATTCATCGTTCACATGTATATGTGAGTCAAGTGAAGGACTAAGGGATCGAGTACACATTCTTGTGTACTGGTCAAGTCCACCATAAAAGATCGATAAGACTATTCGTCATGATTTACTAAAGTTTAGTAAATATGGTTATACTTACAAGTTTAAGTATAATTCTGAAACATTGGAAAAGTTACAATGTATGGCAGAACGAATGAGAAGAATCAAATTAGGCAGAAGGATAAAAGTTTCTCAAATCTGAAAAGATGGGAGAGTACTTTAGTATCATGTTTTGTGATCATCTCAATGATTAAGAAACCATATCACAATTGGTCCTCTAAGGACATCTTAGTGCATTCCTATGGCTAAGAAGAGGAATCAAGAATTGCTGAAATGGTTAAATCAAGATGATGAGTCATACTTCGTTCCAAAAAATTCTTAGAGTCATACTCCAAGATTGTAACTTGAGTGACATATCTTAAAGAAAGGTTTATAACACTTGTCAAATGTAAGAGTAAAAGTGTCCTGCTCTTGTACGTTTGAAATTGGTAAGTTGTGATGTTTTGGATAAAAACAAAGACCAACTAAGGCCAATTGTGTGAAGTTTTTGTCTTGATAAAGAATCCGCACTATCTTTTCAATATTTGGAAAGTGAGTCTTATATGTCAAGAGGACAGTGGGAGTCTTAAATATCTTGAAAAAAAACTTCAAGATCTAATCAAGAATAAAAACCTGTAGTTTATCACTAGCATACGACATGAGGTTGATAACCTATCGTGTTGACATATTCCTATTTCTGTGCACATTACAGTTAAAGTTGGCTTCGCATATGAGTTCTGAGAGTTCTCAATTGGTTGCGTAACAACATGAAAGCAATGACAGGCCGTTGTGCTGCCAGGTGGCAAGAAGTTAAGATTGCACAAGTTCAATCCATATGAGTTTGGATTTGTCACTACCCTTGTCTTGTGATTATGGTTTTGACAAATTCACATGGATAGGAACACATACACCATAAAATCTAAGTGTCATAAGGTTTCTCTCCGATTCATGAAAATGATGGTGAGGAAACGCTTTCACTAAGTAGATTTTAAGTAGATAGCAATTGTGATATTTGCATTCTCAAAAGTCGTTAGTGGAGCGTGTGTGGTTAACCGGCACACTAACATGGACTTGTGAGGAATGGAAAAGGTCTAAACAATTGAGACTATGATTACGGCATCCCTTTTCATAGTTCTGGAAATTGTTTAGACACACATGAGTGCTATCTAAGGAAAGGTGTATGATTTTGATAAAGTTTTTTATCAAAGCATCTCGTATCAGAAATCTGAACTTTTGTAAAAAAGTCAATAAAGTATTGATTTCAAGAAGTCCAGCTGATTTCTGAGTACATGTCAAAGCTAGTGGGAGCATAAGCGTTATGCTAATAATCATCATGTTAGTGGGAGCATGATAATTATGATAAGTGTTGCAAGTTAGCAATGTTAATTATAGAAAACAAAAAGTTTCAATTGGGAAAATGTTGTTTTGCTATAATTAAGGGAGAGGATATTATACTTCATTCCAATTCTAAAAGCTTAGATTGAGGTTTTAATCGTCTTTAGTCAAGGATATATATATATATATATATATATATATATATATATATATATATATATATATATGAATTTTATGTTGGAATGGCTCAACATAAAGATATTCTATATATGGGTCCATTATTTGCGTTCTAAAATTCGATTATGATTACGACATCACTTTTCATAATCTGAATTTTAAGAACATGGCAAATAGAAATAGAAATATTATAGCAAAAGACTGGTCTAGTCTTTATGTGAGACATCATGAATCGTGTCCCATATGCTTCGGATATAGGATCGATTGCATGTGCTATAATATTCATATGTTCTAAATTTTTCCAAATGCCTAGAGCATTAAGAGAGAAAAAGTACTAGGTTTGGATATGACTAATTTGATTAAGCAATTGTCGAGGACAATCTAAGGTTTACCAAAGATTGGTTGCTCAGGGACAGTTAGAAGTATAGTTTTAACTTCGGAAGGACCATATTCACATATTCTGAAAAGAGGCAACTCTTGTTCAGAAGTGATAGTCAAAATGCGAATATGGAAATATTCTCATAGGTGGAAGTTATTCATTAAATCTGTGTAAGATTAGGAAACTTAATGCAAGAAGGATGTTCAAAGCAATCTACTTTGAATTTGAGACTTCGTTTCCATTGAATGATCTCCATTGGAATACTTTGTAATGTCTGTTGACAAGTCTTTGTGACTTTGTGCATAATCATTACAAGATGATCAATGCATATAAGTTTAGAATCTAACAGATTTAGGTAAATGGCAGGAATTTGGAATTCTTGCATTTGCGGTAAGGATTTGGGACTGTGAAATGAGAATCATTGGAATTATGTTCAATCGATCTATTTCACAAAGTAAATATCATAGACAAACTTAGTGTGCATACTTGGTGTATGGCATAACTAATGTTTAGAAAAACATAGTGTGCATACTTGGTGTATGGCATGAATAGTGTTTAGAAAAACATAGTGTACATGCTTGGAGCATGGGACAACTATTGTTTTTAATTCAAGTATAAAGTTGATAGTTTGAAACAATATGCAATGAATAATGTGTAATCAATATGGTGATAAATAAAAGGTGTTCTATTTATATTCATAAGTTCTGAAACCATATTGGATTCGATTATTCTTGTGTTTCACTTTGCATGTTTTGACTTCCAGAATAACTAGGTTGTTCTTCCTGGATGACTAAGTTATTCAAACCATCCACATTCGGTCATATGTTGGAAGTAGATATGAATCAAGACTGTCATGAAGTTGGTTTGTAGATGTCCAAGGTAGTGGACATAGCAAGAGTTGGTGCAACATTCATGAGTGCTCATAAGTTCTGAGTATTGGATTAAACCCACGCTCATTTGACTCACTTCATGGATTTTATCACGAGTGATCATGAGACGATAATATCTTATATTCTTCAAACCTAGAGATATGAGTTGTTGCCTATGAGTTGGTTATACATTGATTGTACGAAAAAGCATTGGTAACTCGATGTTATAAAACGTGCCTTTGTGTATGATTCAACAAGTAGTAGAACAAGTATATGAGTCGAAGTTTATCCATTCCTTTTACCCTTAAAGGGATAAAAGCGATATTTGTGGGCCCCTCGATGATTTAGTGATGACACCTCGAAGTGCTTGGCCAAGCCATGACTGATTTGATTTGTTCAATTAGTCGGTCATCATAAATCGGAAATCGGGAAACAACAAATGGACAGAAAGAATGATTATAATCCATGTCTCAGTCCATATGATATCTAGAATGGAGGAATCTATGATCCCTTATCTAATGGACGCGTCATTGATTTGTTCAGAGTTCGATAGCATCTTTTAAGAGCTACGATTGCTAGTCGGGTTTTGAAGTCATACACAATAATAGTTTTAGACTTATCCAAGTGGGAGACTGTTGGATTAGTGTCTAAGTCCATAACTATAATTAGTATGTACTTGACCCGATTGGCATGGTCCATTTGGGTTGCATGGCATCGGAACAATTTGGATAGACTTTTGTTAGAAAAGGATAATTATGATTTGTTAATATATTATAAGTTGTAATATATTAATATGAAATCATATTATTTAATTAGTATTGATCAAGAATTAATTTGGAATTAATATTGTGATCAAAAGGAGACTAATTAAATATATTGGGATTGATTGTGTAAATCATTCATTCTTATATATGTGGGCTTATGATCTATAATTCTTCATGTTGGGCTAAACCCATGGAGTAACCCATGGATACTCCATGGAGGTTTTAACCCATGGAGCATGAAAAATATGGAAAGACATGAGTTACATGGTGCAACCCTAATAGCCACCATATATAAGGACCCTATGGCTCAAGAAATTGGCACTAGTGTGTACACATGAGGGCTAGCCAATTTGAGCATAGGAACCTTTTCTCTCAAGTTATTCCAAGATGTTGGTGATGTTGTGTGAACGATTTGAGGTGTCACACTTGAGGCATCAGGCTCTTAAGCTCCATGAAATCAAGCTACAACAAAGAGGTATGTAATTCTACTAGAATTTCGATTATATGTTCTTCATATTATGCTAGTTAGAACAATACCTTGGAAAATTGATATTTGCATGTATAATAGAGAAAACATAGATCCAAGGTATTTAGGGTTGCATGTACACCTTAGGAGTGTTAGAATGCTCAAAACCCTTCAGAAGCCTCATGCAATTCCCACATATCCATTGACCAAACTCCTTCAAAGTTGCTGCCACAGACATAAACAATCCATGGTCAGAAGTAATAGCCTCCTGCAACACAGCTATACGTTCATTTGTATGGAGGTGTAAGATCTTGAGATGAGATATCATACGGGAAATCCCTTTACTTCCAACAATACCATTCGGGCAACAGTGAAACCCCGAAAAGGACACGGCCAAGCCCCGCTCTCAAAGGAATGAGAGGACGCCATAAACATACAAATAAAGTTTATTTACGCCTCAAGGCGAGACCCGGAATTAGAAACAATAACCCAAATGAAAATGTGACACTCCAAAAAATGTTGGAGTGTGCACAATGAAACCCACACCGAACAGAAACACTACATCTACTTGAGTCGAAAATTGGCTGCAAAACTTGAAAACCTCATTTAGGCATTTTATCAAACACTTGGTGGGCAGAAAAAGAAATACCTTGTTTGCATCACCAAGCCTTAAAATTTTTTGCCCAAATTCAATCTTGAAGAGGGAAGCAAGCAATCAAGACATTAAATAAACGATGATGCTCAGGTGATGCAAGCAATCAAGACATTAAATAAACGTTGATGCTCAGGTGGATTTTTTTTTTTGGAATTTAGATCTTGATGTTCGTGAGGATTTTTTTTTATGTTATTTTTGGTACTAAACTTTGTAAATTCCGGTTAATAAGAACAATCAGTTGTTAAATATAAGAAAATTGCGATTATGTTCTTAGTTTTGGCCAAGATCTTGAGCTTTGCAATGAATATTGCACTTATTTAGGTATACAATTATCAACTGATGCTTGGTTTACTTATTACATTTCATCTCTTGGTGGCTATAAGGAAAATGAAGAATCTGTGATTAATAGCTATATCATGTGATGTAGAAATTACGGTTTTAACTTTTACTGGGACACACTTATATTAGAAGTCTAAGATTTTATTCTGGGTAATTTGAATTTCAATATCCACATCTTTTCAGATGCAGTTATACTTGACCCGTAAGGATAATTAGATTGAGTTTATTCTTTTGGACAACACATTACACACTATATAACTTAATATTTAATTATTTTGCATACTTGATAATTTTGGTTAATTAATCAATAATTAATAGGTTTGAAATAGAACTATGATTAAAGGAAGGAGACAAAATGAAAATATGTAAAATACTAACATGTTAGGGCTCTAATAAGGTTTTTTAAAACCTTTAATTCCAATCAAGAAAAACTCTAGAAAAACCTTTTAAAATAGTAATAAGCTTTTTGATAACCTCTCATAAGAGATGAAATGAGGTACATAGGTTGAACCAATCTGAAAACTTTCTTGTTGCTGATCAAAAACTGACATTCGGTGTTTTAGCTTTTGGAAATTCATGCTCCATTAACTTTTTTTACGGTAGGATGGATCTTCTTTGGTTGACTTAGAGCTTACTAATGACCTTTTTCCATGTTTGTGACCTCTTTGGTAACAAAAGCGGGCTCAAAGACAATTTTTTGTAATCGTTCACTCATAAGAAACCTCGTAAGTATCTTTTAAACTATACATGCACAACAAACTACAATGTCATTATATTCTTACCCAAGACCCTCTTTGAGCAATCCCCATGTGTTGCTAATTTGTATTTCCTCATGGGTAGATACCTATCATTCAGACATGTTTCTCATTTTTCACTTACAATATGACTAAATGTCTGTGGATACTTGGTATCCGCTCCTACAGTTAGACTTGTTTGCTACGTGAGTCACACTCACAACTATAACATCTAGAAAATGTTCAATAACATTTTTTGCAGCCTTTTGTAAGTAATGTAGTTTCACAATTGACCCATTGTTAAATAAGTGTTCAAAAGGTCAAAATCATTTTTAAAATTATTTCCGTAAATTAATCTTTAAAACCCAACAAAACCCGAATGTATTTTTTTTATTTTAAATTTTCAACTTATTTATTGTCTAAAATGAATCTATCATATCTTGGATGCGATGATTTTCATATTTCTTTTTTATTAATTATCCACTCAACTATCACTTAAATAATAGAGTTTTCTATTAAAGTGAAATTGACCAAAATTTTTTATTAAGAGAATGAATCTGATATCGGTTATAACAGATTAGAGTAGCCAAATTGTACACTCTTGAACATGCAGTAAAAAGACAACAGGTGGTGCTGAAGACTTGCAGCCTTTGGAATGCTAAATAGTACACAACTTGGTGTGACTCTACAACCATATTAATGATCGATGGAGTGTCTATATTTTTTGTACACGTATAAATAACATTTTTATATCATTTTTTTATCCCACATTGATGTTCAATTTTCATCTTAATAAAAAAAAGTCTCTTCTCATAATGTCAACTTCCATATTGTGATAGAGTCCAGGAGATGTGGCCTCCCAACATTTTCAACCGGCCATGGTTGTCTTATTACATGTGCATAGGAGACGGCAACTCACTTGTTTTAGGTTTTTCATAGGATTGTTTTTGTGAATTTTGTAGGTCGTCATGTCATATATATATATATATATATATATATATATATATATATATATATATATATATATTACGGGTTATAATTTTTCTCCACTCGACTTCATACCATTGTTTTACATTCACTTAAGTATACTCTTAGGCCGTGCTTAGCACGACCCTAAAACCCTCCTAGTGTGTGTGTGTGTGTCTATATATATATATATATATATATATATATATAAAGAGAGAGAAAGAGAGAGAGAGAGAGAGAGAGAGAGAGAGAGAGAGAGATGAAAAATCAATAGAAAATACATAAACCTAAAAAACGTTAAAAATATAATTAAAAAAAATACTTTGAGATATCGAATATTTTTTTTTTGACTTTACAAAATTAAAAATAACTACTTTTTATATAAAATCGCAAAAAAAATTAAAAAAGAAAAAATATATAATTTTTTGTAAAATATAATTTAAAATTTTCTTTTAAACGAATGTGTCCCAAAACCTGCGATTTTTAGCCCTATAAAATCAAAAAAATATTAAATATCTTAAAGTATTTTTTTCTATGCATTTCAATTTATTTTCCTCCCATATATATATATATATATATATATATATATATATATATATATATATATATATATATATATATATATATATATATATATATAGAAAGAGAGAGAGAGAGAGAGATAGAGAGAGAAAGAGAGGTTCAAATGTTGAATATTTAATTAATACTCATTATATCTCCAACATGTAATATGCATTAATTACTTTCTTAAAATAACTAAAATGATTGGTCCAGAATCAATCCTACATTCACACAATAAATAGTTACAATACAATATATATATATATATATATATATATATATATATATATATATATATATATATATATATATATATAATGTAATATACATTAATTAATACTCATTATATCTTCAACGTGTAATATGCATTAATTACTTTCTTAAAATAACTAAATTGATTGATCCAGAATCGATCATATGTGCACACAATAGATAGTTAGAACATAATAACCTAACCCATATATAGAGTTAGGTTCAAATGTTTCTACTATCTATTGTGTGCATGTAAGATTGATTATGGACCAATCATTTTAGCTATTTTAAGAAAGTAATTAAGGCATATTAAATGCTGAGTATTTAATTAATACTCATTATATCTTCAACATGTAATATGCATTAATTACTTTATTAAAATAACTAAAATGATTGTTCCAGAATCAATCATATATGCAAACAATAGATAGTTAGAAGATAATAACTTATATATATATATATATATATATATATATATATATATATATATATATATATATATAGAAGTTTAGGTTCTATGGAAAACAAAAACCCTAAAAATCATAAAAATGCATAAAAAAAAATTTAGAGATCACAAAACTTTTTTTGACTTTATAAATGAAAAAATCGTAGCTTTTTCTTCAAATTCGATAAAAAAAAATTTGAAAAAAAAACCAAAAAAAAAATCGATTTTTTTTTCAGCGAATTTGAAGAAAAAGCTGCGATTTTTTCATATTTAAAGTCAAAAAAAAGTTTTGTGATCTCTAAGTATTTTTTTTATGTTTTTTATGATTTTTAATATTTTTTTAGGGTTTTTTTGTTTTCCATATAACCCGTCCCTATATATATATATATATATATATATATATATATATATATATATATAGTGATAACTCAACTTTAATATATATGTAATTAGATTATATCATTATAATAAAATGATTAATTCAAGGAATAATGAGGTAATTAGTGGAGAATTATGGAGATTAATGGCAAAAACCGTCATCTTCATTAGGGCTGTAAATTCGAGCATATGAAAGGGGTTCCTCAGTTTTGGACTTAGGCATTATATATAGCATGTAAAATCGAGTGAAAACTCCACAAGAATTCTGGAAATACACTGAGAATCGAAGGAGAAGTACGAGCTAGAAGTTCTTGGGGATTTTCGAAGTTTTCTAGCAATTAAGGTATGATTCCTTGATTTTAGTTTGATATAGTTTTTGATTAAGTATATCTATCTCCATTTCGTGTTCTGGTTCCATCAGTTCAGGCCAATTGTTATCTAATAGGTGGAAATTGAAATAATATAATTTTAGAAAAGAAAGCTTGAATATATCTTGATTTCAGTCGTTTTTCTGAAAATTGTTTATGGTTACATGTTAGTGGGAGGTGGAGAAGATTAATGGTGATTTTATATAATTATTCAAAAAAAATTTGGTAATATATGGAGCTGTACCAGCTTAATAATGGCAGAAAAAAAATATATGTATACGGGTTAAGAAGAAGGCATTTCGGGTTCTTTTGTTGGGTGGGTCAGAAAACAACTGCATTCAAAAATATTAAATCATATTTTATTACAATAAATAATTTGTGGTGGCACATTGAATCTCACGATCTGAGCCTTCCTTTTTTTAATTTGTTAGTTGCAATTTTAGCCCTATAGTTTCAACAATTTACTGATTCCATTTTGCAACAAAATTCAAGAACTATGTGGGATCCTTCCTTTTTTTTTAGGTTAAAAGCGAAAATTACGTGACTAGTGGTAATATGTTAGTCCTTATGTTTTTTTTACTAAGGTCATCGCTCTTAAAGTCCACATTTCAGCCCTCATTATTTTATTTTCTTAATTTAAACCATAACAAAAAAAAAGTATGTGAAATCATTATATTTACGTCTTGATACTTTTAAGTAAAGATTTTGGTTATCGAGGAAAGCATTATTTTGTTAATTATTTTGGAATATTACTTTTATTAATATTTTGGGAATATTAGCATATCCAGGCGGAAAATATATATATGTATATATTTCTAATAAAGTGAATAGATAACAATTATTATTGGCCGAACGAGACACGCGTGTGATGGAACCGAAACGGATGTTGAGGATACTATCTAGGGATGTTGCCTTAGGAAAATTTGTTGTTGGAATGTAGGGTGCGTGTTGCGTGACGAGCTTGGTTAAGACCTACGCCAACAAGGTAAGTTTCGTGTGAATTTTGTGGTTGCTTGCATGAAAAGTTGATTCTAAATTATTTGCAATTATATGATACTGTTGTTATTGCTATGAATATTTGTGTGAAATTTTTGTGAATTATTTCATATAAAAGGGTGAAAATGGTGGGTGACATATATATAGGGAACAGGTGTATTTACACGGTCTTATTATTAGTCGTCGTACAGGGTGTTAGTACGCGGCGGAGAGCTTACGCTCTGTTTATCTAGCCGTAAGCATATTTGTTGTGCCCGGCGGAGGGACTTGTTCCCTGGAAACGACAGTAGTTCCCTAATGT
This sequence comes from Lactuca virosa, assembly GCF_052849685.1. NCBI lineage: Eukaryota > Viridiplantae > Streptophyta > Magnoliopsida > Asterales > Asteraceae > Lactuca > Lactuca virosa. Next base: position 123,976,407 of record NC_136430.1, on the reverse strand, counting down.
GTCACCAAGGGTGGAAAGAAATGAAAAGAATTATATTTGATAAATTGTTGCATTTATTTTTATTTTATTGACGTCAATATGCATGAAAACCACGAACTCACTAGGCCCTAGGCTTACCCATTAGAATCTTTAAATGCACGCAACGCAGGTAATAACGTAGCAAGTGGCAGCAGGAATGGAAAGGATAAAGTTCAGACTTGAAGAAGGCGACAAGTTTTGAGGAAGACGTAGCGCACCAAATGTTTACTTAAATTTCTATTTGCTTCCGCTATTATTATTATTATTATTATTATTATTATTATTATTATTATTATTATTATTATTATTAATTACATTAGTATTTGAATCTTAAATTTTGGAGGTTTTGGGACTATGTTAAGTTATTTTGGCATTTGAAATTTGGGGCGTTACAAGTTGGTATCAGAGCGTTGTTTAAGCAGATTAGTCGTTGTTTAAACGCCTAAGCTTAAACGGGAGGAGCGGTACATCGCCTAATATGGAATGCGTCTCGTTTGTAGGTACTATGGATCATGGAAAGGCAATCGTCGATGGTGGGGTGTCAGTTGAGGGTACTAGTGGGTTACTTCCCCACGAGAAGTTGAAGGCCGAGTTAGAGCTCTCTGATTCGGAAGGCAGTTTGGAACCAACGACTCCACTCGACCTCTCTGAGCGGGATGAAGAAGACGAGGTTGTGGAATCTGAGGTGGAGCCCGACGAAGATCCTGAGGAGGAGCCCGAGGAAGACCCTGATGAGGAACCTGAAGAAGACCCCGAGGAGGAACCCGAGGGAAATCACGTGGAGTACCAAGTGGAACAAAGATACGAAACGTTCCATATGCCCTATGTGGAGTATACGCCAACTAGTCCTGGTACCTATTGGGAGCGACTTTATAAAGATGAAATGCCACAGGCATAACTCGAGATTCACAGTTTGAAAAGAAAGATTGAAGAGATAGATGAGCATAGGTCAAGGCTCGTATAGGAGAACCAAATACGTGTTGAGGCCGCTGAGAAAAGTAAGCGCAAGATACGAAGGTTGGAACAGGAGGTGTTGGAGCTAAGGAAACCCATTATCACTAAGTTGTGGGAAGGGTTTGTGGCTCGGGCAAAACAAGTCAAGGCCACAACTTACGGATTCCTAGATAAGGTGGTTGGAAGAGACCCACCTCAGGCCGAGGTGCTGGTCATTCAAAGTGGTCCCGGAGATCGAAAAGCTAAAAAGATAAGGAAGTACTTGAAGGAGGGAAAGAGAATATTGAAATATGATGACATCATTTTTAAAAAGTAGAAAGTAGGAGTAAAATGATTTGTCTTTTTTTATTTTCTCTTGGTTGTTGGCTTAAGTGACTTGATGTGAACAAGACATATGTCTATTTTTGAAGTTTTAATAATTTGGAATAAAATTTATGTTTGTTATACTTATTGTGTTATAAACATAAATATGTAGTTAATATGTCTTCACGAAGATCTAGGAGGTTCACTAGGGTCACTCCGGAGGAAGAACGCATCCCAATTGGAGCTTATGTTAGAGCACCAGGAGATGTACCAGAAACCCCACTGATCCCAAATGCTAGTCGTGGACGGGGCCAAGGAAGAGGTAGGGGTAGAGGAAGAGGCCGAGGAGCTGTTACAGCACCGATACCTGTACAATCGGCCCATGGCAGCTCCGGATCCCACCGCGGTCGAGGTCGAGGTCGCGGAAGGGGTCGTGCGGCAAACACGATTACTAGAGAAGAGTTGGCTGATGAGATTGCTCGAGCAATTCGAGACACCTTACCAGATGTAGTTGCTCAGGCACGAGAAGCAATAATGGGTGGGTATGAAGGTAACTTGGGTGGAGGTGAAGAGGACTACGAGTACAGTACACCAAATATGAGTCGTGAACCAAGTATTGCACAACCCACAAGGCATCATGGCAACCACGATCGGCGGGGTTGTAGTTACAAGACGTTCATGAATTGCAAGCCACCCATTTTTAACGGAGAAATTGATCCCGTTTTGTCATCAACATGGATCATGGAGATTGAGGGAACGTTCGATACTAGCAAGTGTGCGGATGAGGACAAGGTGATTTATGTTGCGACAATGTTAAAGGGGGAGGCAATACATTGGCGGGGCATGGTGAAGGAGGTTAATGGGCGTGAGGCGGCCAAGAATATGTCATGGGATGAGTTCCTAAGAATTTTTAAAGAAAAGTTTTGCCCTCGTACAAACAGTTGGAGGAAGAATTCTTGAGGTTGGAACAGGGGAATATGATTGTGCGAGAGTACACCACTAAGTTCAAGGAGAAAGCCAGGTTTGCCGAATTTTACGTTTCTACAGAAGAAAGAAGGGTGGAACGCTATATATGGGGATTGAGAACAGCTATCCGTGAATTTGTGCAAATTCAAAAACCGGGTACTTTCCAGTCTGCTGTTGATGCTGCAGAAGGTCGCGAACGTGAGAAGAATCGTCAAGGTGAAGACAGGGCTTTGGGGAAAAGAAAATGGGATGGTACGAATAATGATTCGAAGAAAGGCAAGACTTCAGGGCAAGAACGTAAGGTTGATCAAAGCTCTGGAGTAAAGCAATGTCCGAAATGCAATCGTTATCATAAGGGGGAGTGTAACATGAATCAGAAAGTTTGCTACAAGTGTGGGAAGCCAGGGCACATAGCCACAGAATGTAAGACAGGAAGGGTATGTTACGGGTGTGGATCCCCTAACCACATTAAGTCGGAATGTCCCCAGAGTAAAGGTAACAACAATCAAGGCAGAATAACAGACCATCGGTCGGCGGATAAAAAGGCTGACACTGGTAGACCAAAAGCTAGAGCTTTTCGCATGACGGCTCAGGAGGCTCAGGAGACCCCGGATGTGGTGACAGGTACTTTCCTAGTAAACTCAATTCATGCTAGGGTGTTATTTGATTCTGGTGCAAATGGATCTTTTGTGTCTACTACTTTTTGCAAAAACCTGGGTAGAAATGCAAAGACTCTAGAACATGCCTTAGAAATTGAAACTGTTGACGATCATTGGGTAGTAGTAAGAGAGGAATATGATGATTGCTCTATCGAAATAGAAGGTGGTGTGGTACCGTTAAAATTATTACCTATAGCCCTAGGTGATTTTGATATTCTTATAGGGATCGATTGGTTGTCGAAAAATCAAGCGATTATAGATTGTGAAAATAGGATTGTTCAAGTTTGGGTGCCAGAAAAAGGAATGGTAAAGATTTATGGTGATCGGTGAGTTAAGGACTCTATTTTGATATTAGTGACTAAGGCAACTCGTTATCTAAAGAAAGGGTGTCAAAGTTATTGGGCATATGTTCTCGATGCCAAGCAGGACAAGCCTGAAATAACACATATACCAGTTGTACGCGAGTTCCAAGATGTGTTTCCTGATGACCTAACTAGCTTGCCACCGGATAGGCAAGTGGAGTTTCGAATCGATCTTACCCCAGGAGTAGCACCGATAGCTCGTGCGCCCTATCGGTTAGCACCAACCGAAATGAAGGAGTTGATGGCTCAGTTGCAAGATTTGGTTGACAAGGGTTTTATTCGGCCCAGTACCTCACCGTGGGGTGCACCAGTACTGTTCGTCAAGAAGAATGATGGGACAATGCGAATGTGCATTGACTACAGGGAGTTAAACAAGGTGACTATAAAGAACCGGTATCCACTACCGAGAATTGATGACCTATTCGGTCAACTCCAGGGGGCAAGTTACTTCTCAAAGATCGATTTGCGGTCGGGGTATCACCAGCTGAAAGTCAGAGAAAAAGATGTGTCGAAGACAGCCTTTCGACCTAGGTATGGTCATTACGAGTTTTTAGTAATGCCATTTGGTTTGACCAATGCACCAGCTGCATTCATGGATCTGATGAACCAGGTGTGCAAGCCATACCTTGACAAGTTTGTAATTGTATTTATCGATGACATCTTGATATACTCTAAAAGTAAGGCAGACCATGAGAAACATCTGCGGATAACACTTAGTTTATTGAGGAAAGAAAAATTATTTGCCAAATTTTCGAAGTGCGAGTTTTGGCTTCGGGAAGTCCAGTTTTTGGGACATGTTGTAAACGAACACGGTATCAAGGTGGACCCAGCAAAGATTGAGGCGATTGAAAAATGGGAATCACCAAGAACCCCATCAGAAGTTCGAAGTTTTCTTGGGTTGGTAGGATACTATCGAAGGTTTATACAAGACTTCTCGCGCATATCTGCACCGCTAACTACCCTGACAAGGAAAAATGTGAAGTTCGAATGGAAGCCAGAGCAAGATAATGCCTTTAACGTCTTAAAGGAAAAGCTTAGCAGTGCACCAGTATTATCTTTACCAGAAGGCAATGATGGCTTTGTTGTTTATAGTGATGCATCCAAGTTAGGCTTGGGGTGTGTTTTGATGCAAAACGGTAAGGTGATTGCTTATGCCTCGCGACAGTTAAAGGTTCACGAGCGTAAATACCCAACGCATGATATGGAGTTGGCTACAGTAGTGTTCGCTTTAAAGATTTGGAGACACTATTTGTATGGGACAAGGTGTCAGATCTTCACTGATCACAAGAGTCTGAAATACTTGTTTGATCAGAAGGATTTGAACATGAGACAACAACGGTGGATGGAGCTATTAAAAGATTATGATTGTGAGATATTGTACCATCCAGGGAAGGCAAATGTTGTAGCTGATGCACTAAGTCGTAAGGAAAGAAGAGAACCACCTAAGATTCGAATGATGAAGATTAGGGTAACCACCAGCTTACTAGATGATTTGAGAAAGAGTCAGGAGGAGGCATCGAAGGAAGAGAAGTGGAAAAGTGAAGGAGTGGTGGGAGTAATACAATCATTGGAAAAGGATAGTCGTGGCTTGAAGTGTTTTCAAGGAAGGGTTTGGGTACCACGAGTGGGTGAAGTACGTAACTTACTTCTCAAGGAAGCGCACATGTCAAAGTACTCAATCCATCCAGGAACAAACAAGATGTATCAAGACCTACGGAAATCTTACTGGTGGCCAGGGATGAAAAAGGATATAGCCTATTTTGTTGAAAGGTGTTTGACGTGCTTAAAGGTGAAGGCTGAGCACCAAAGGTCATACGGTCAGTTACAGTCAATGGAGATTCCAGTGTGGAAATGGGATCACATCACAATGGACTTTGTGACTAAGTTACCAAGGACACCAAAAGGTTATGACGCGATTTGGGTAGTCGTGGATAGATTTGTTGGATTAATGTCTAAGTCCATAACTATAATTGGTAAGACTTGACCCGACCCGGCATGGTCCATTTGGGTTGCATGGCATCATGCATTTGGATAGACTATAATGAGAGAAATAACACTTAAGGTTGGTTAATATATTATAAGTTCTAATATATTAATAAGGTTATTTAATTAGTATTGATCAAGAATTAATTTGGAATTAATTAAGTGATCAAAAGGAGACTAATTAAATATATGAGTTGATTGTGTAAATCATTCATTCTTATATATGTGGGCTTGTGATCCAAGATTCCTTATGTTGGACTAAGTCCATGGGGTGACCCATGGATACTACATGGAGGTTAAAATCCATGGAGCATAAGGAATGGGTAAAGTTATGAGTTACATGGTGTAACCCTAATAGCCACCATATAAAAGAATCCCATGGCTCAACAAATCGTGCACTAATGTGTGAATATGAGGGCTAGACGATTTCAAGGAGTGTTCCATTTCTCTCAAGTCATTCCATGTGCATTTGGTGTTGTTTGAACCATTTGAGGTGTCACACTTGTGGCACTAGGCACTCAAGCTTCATGGAGACAAGATACATCAAACAAAGGTATGTATTCTATCCATTTGATTACCCAAGTATCAAGTATTGTATGCTAGATAGGGTAATACCTTGGAAAGGTCATAATTGCATGTATAATAGAGAAAACATAGATCCAAGGTATTTAGGGTTGCATGTACACTTAGGAGTGTTAGAATGCGCAAAACCCATCAGTGGTATCAGAGCCAAGGCTTGTTTTCTTGTTATACTTGCAAAATTAGCTGAAAAATCGAATTGTATTAGTTTAAAAGTTATGCTAATTACTTGAAAAAAATTTGATGTGAATTATCTTTGTTCATATGAGTTTATTAGATTAATAGAAAAGTTAATTGATTATGTGTTTTCAATCCATTTTAATCTAAGAGTTGATTCTAAAATGTGTTTTTGTAACTTGTCCTCAAGTTATATGAAAAGTCACATTTAAGTTTCATAAAACTCATAAAAAGTTGGCAATGGTTACAAAAATGAAGAGTCTTGTCCTCATTAAATGGTTTTATGACTCCATAACTTGTCCTCAAGTTATGGAGGTTCAAGAGTCACTTCATTAAATGATAAAATGTGTAACCTTAATTAGTTCCATAAGTTACAAAAATAAAGAAAAGTTACATTCTTTTATTAGTTTAAAGTCTTCCATAACTTGTCCTCAAGTTATGGAACTTGAAGAGTTTTTTTTTTTTTAATTAAAACTACTTTAAACACATAAGTTATGGAATTAATTAGTTTTGAATATTTTCAAAACTTGCCCTCAAGTTTTGGAATTTGTAAAGTTTTCCCCATGAATACTTTAATTCCAAGTTAGCCCTTAGAATTTTAAAAGTTAAAATTCAACCCTTATACTTTATAGTATTATAAGTTAATAATAAATATATGTATAAGAGCAAGTCAGTCTTACCGTTAGTAGGCCTCATTCACGAAGCCGGTCTATAAGGGGGGTATAAGGTTACTGCCTATAAAATGGCAGTTTAATGGGTGTCCACTCTCACCCACCGCTTCCTTGACTGGTGGAGGGTCGTTAGCCGAACGGGTAGGACAAGGACTATAATTCTCCCTTCATTAAAAGTATTAATGATAAATACTAAGTAACTAAACTTTTTATAAATTCCCAATCTTAGTTACTTAGGAAAATGTGAATAAGGTGCTAATCCATGAAATTACACTTTGCACTTTGTTTAAACCGTTAGTGGAGCGTGTGTGGTTAACCGGCACACTAACCTGGATTTAACAAAGTAGGCAAAGGGTAACTTAATATTTATCATAGTATCGGTGGAGCTCGTGTGGTTAACCGGCACATCGATTGAGGGGTAAATATTAAGGGTACCAAGTATATTTGCATGGTTACTTCACACCTTGTTTTGTGATCCTCGGCATCCCAGTCACAAAACCTGAAGGGCACACTCGAGATTGAAACATGCCATTGAAAAGTTCAATGAATCTCAAAAGATCTAGGAGTTTCAAATCCAATTAAAAACCTAATTACATTATTTCGTTTTTCATGGTGGAAATTGGTAAATCGTCATTTACCTACCTTCAACTATTTTATAACTCGGATTACGGCATCCCTCTTCCAGTTATAAATAGGTTGTTGGATCCTAGCCTTAATATTTCATATTGGGTGTTATATTAAGGACTTTAGATCAACTATCTTGAATATCTCCCAAAAGATGTCTAGTTCAGACATATATGATCTTCCCAAATCTCTTGGAACTTTACTTCCTCCACCTCCTCCAATTATTCTCCCTAACCCACAAGTTCAAGGTCACTCAAGCCCTAATGGCAAGCAAGGTCTATGTGTGATCACATCTTAGAGATGAAGTCACATATTGACAAGTTGGGAGAGTTGGGTGTCAAAGTCTTGAGAAAGTTGGATGTTCAATCACTTTCTAAGTCACATAGTGAGTTCCTTTGGGACTACTATGAAACAGACTATGACATGAACCTTAATGATCATATCTATTTGCTTGGTGCTGCTGAATCAGCAATGATTTGGAACGATAGTAAAGCAAATTTGATTAGAAGATCAACTTCCCAAAAACTTTATGGACAGTGACAATGGTGACACTGGAAATCCAGAAAAAACATTCTCTTCCCAATGGAAAGGGATTGGCCATAGTCAAACCGGTTGACCAAATGGTAAGGAGAAAGGCTAAGTCTGAGATAGTCCCATTACCAAAGGGTCCATATGTTTATTTTGCCAAAGGAAGGGGCGTTGATTGCAAAGCTGCCAAGTTTACCTAAGGATGTTAAAGTCAATAAGTCTGACTCTACTTCAGGTAGAGCCCATTATCTAACTCTGTTAAGTTTCTATTCTAAGATCCTCATTACATGATGTGACTGGGTCACATGTTGATGTTTTAAGAATCAAAGAATAGAGAGAAAGCTTAAAGGAAGTATATGCTGATTCTGATCGCGTAGGTGGATTTCGATCGCATCAGAATTTTGAAGCTGTTACTTAGGAGTTATGATATATTGCTTAGGAATAGATAACAACAAGTTTTTCCGTATGCATTTGCACTATAAGGATAAGTTTTTTCCGCAAAGTTTTGAAATAAAATAAAAGTTTTTAATTTTATATTTATTTTAAATATCCTTACAAGTGGCATTTGTGAAAAATGGTTGTTTATATGATTCCATTGATAGCAATATTTGAAAAAAAATGGACTTGATTCTTTCGTTTGTGGTGGTGTCATAATTTACCAAATAAGGAAAGATTCTCATTCCCAAGGCTTCAGTTGGATAGAAACTTGGAATCATGCAAGTTGAATAGTATGATGAATGAGAACTTTCAAGCATTGGAAAATTAAGACTTGTTCACATGGATGTGTGAGTCAAGTTAAGGACTAAAGGGATCGAGTAGACATTCTTGTGCACTGGTCATGTCCACCACAAAGCTCGTTAAGACTATTCGTCATGATTTACTAGATTTTAGTAAATATGGTTATACTTACAAGTTTAAGTATAATTCTGAAACATTGGAAAAGTTACAATGTATGGCAGAACGAATGAGAAGAATCAAATTAGGCAGAAGGATAAAAGTTTCTCAAATCTGAAAAGATGGGAGAGTACTTTAGTATCATGTTTTGTGATCATCTCAATGATTAAGAAACCATATCACAATTGGTCCTCTAAGGACATCTTAGTGCATTCCTATGGCTAAGAAGAGGAATCAAGAATTGCTGAAATGGTTAAATCAAGATGATGAGTCATACTTCGTTCCAAAAAATTCTTAGAGTCATACTCCAAGATTGTAACTTGAGTGACATATCTTAAAGAAAGGTTTATAACACTTGTCAAATGTAAGAGTAAAAGTGTCCTGCTCTTGTACGTTTGAAATTGGTAAGTTGTGATGTTTTGGATAAAAACAAAGACCAACTAAGGCCAATTGTGTGAAGTGTTTGTCTTGATAAAGAATATGCACTATCTCTTGAATATTTGGCAAGATAGTCTTATATGTCAAGAGGACAGTGGGAGTCTTAAAGATCCTAAAAAGAATTTCAAGATCTAATCAAGAATAAAAACCTGTAGTTTATCACTAGCATACGACATGAGGTTGATAACCTATCATGTTGACATATTCTGTGCCCATTCCAGTTAAAGTTGGCTTTGCATAGGAGTTCTGAAAGTTCTCAATTGGTTGCATAACAACTTGGAAGCAATGGCAAGCCCTGTACTGCCAGGTGGCAAGAAGTTAAGATTGCATAAGTTCAGTCCATATGAGTTTGGATTTGTCATTATCCTTGTCTTGTGACTATGGCAAATAAAAATATTGTAGCAAAAGACTGGTCTAGAATCATGTCTTTATGTGAGACATCATGAATCGTGTACCATTTGCTTTGGGTACAGGATCGATTGCATGTGCTATAATATTTGTCATTTCTAAATTTTTCCAAATGCCCAGAGGCATTAAGAAGGGAAAAGGTCTAGAATTGGATTTGACTAAAATGATTAAGCAATTGTCGAGGACAATCTAAGGTTTACCAAAGATTGGTTGCTCAGGGACAGTTGGAAGTATAGTGCTAATTTTGGAAGGACCATATTGACAAATTCTGAAAAGAGACATCTCTTATTTAGAAGTGATAGTCAAAATGAGAATATGGAGTTGTCTCCATAGGTGGAAGTTATCTGTGTAAGATTAGAAAACTTAATGCAAGAAGCATGTCCAAAGCAATGTACTTTGAATATGAGACTTAGTTTCCATGGAGTTGATCTCCATTGGAATACCTTATAATGACTGTTGACAAGTCTTTGTGACTTTGTACATATTCATTACAGGAGGGTCAGTGCATATAAGTTTAAAATCTAAACAGATTTCGATAAATGATAGGAATTTGAAATTCTCACATTTTTCGATAAGGATTTGGGAGTGTGAAATAAGAATCATTGAAATTATGTTCAATTGGTTTATTTCACAAAGTAAGGATCATAGACAAACATAGAGTGCATACTTGGTGTATGGCAAAGCTATTGTTTAAGAAAAACATAGTGTACATGCTTGGAGCATGGGACAACTAGTGTTTTTAATTCAAGTATAAAGTTGATAAAACCGAAACAATGAATAATAAGTAATCAGTATGGTGATAAATAAAAGTGTTTATTTATATTCATAGGGTTTGATACCATATTTGATTCATTTATTCTTGTGTTTCACTTTGCATGTTTTGACTTCCATAATAACTAAGTCGCTCTTCCTGAATGATTAAGTTATTCAAACCATCCACAGTCGGTCATATGTTGGAAGTAGATATGAATCAAGACTGTTATGGGTTGGTTTGTAGAGGTCCAAGTTGGTGGACAAAGTGGTGCTACAACACTCATGAGTGCTCATAAGTTCTGAGTATTGGATTCAACCCACGCTCATTTGAATCACTTCATGGATTTTATCACGAGTGATCATGAGACGATAATATCTTATATTCTTCAAACCTAGAGATATGAATTGTTACTATGAGTTGGTTATACATTGATTGCATGAAAACGCATTGGTAACTCAATGTTATAAAACGTGCCTTTGTGTATGATTCAACAAGTAGTAGAACAAGCCATATGAGTCGAAGTTTATCCATTCCTTTTACCTTCGGGATAAAAGCGATATATGTGGGCCCCTCGATGATTTAAAGATGATACATGTGAGTGCTTGGCCAAGCCAGGACTGATTTGATTTGTTCAATCAGTCAGTCATCATGAATCGGAAATCAGAAACCAACAAATGGACAGAGAGAATGATTGATAATCCATGTCTCAGTCCATATGATATCTAGAATGGAGGAATATATGATCCCTTATCTAATGGACAAGTCATTGACAAAGGTCAGAGTTCATCGACAAGGTCAGAGTTCGACAGAAGCCTTTGAGAGCTACGATTGCTGATCGGTTCCTGAAGTCATACGCAATAATAGTTTTAGACTTATCCAAGTTGGAGACTGTTGGATTAATGTCTAAGTCCATAACTATAATTGGTAAGACTTGACCCGACCCGGCATGGTCCATTTGGGTTGCATGGCATCATGCATTTGGATAGACTATAATGAGAGAAATAACACTTAAGGTTGGTTAATATATTATAAGTTCTAATATATTAATAAGGTTATTTAATTAGTATTGATCAATAATTAATTTGGAATTAATTAACTGATCAAAAGGAGACTAATTAAATATATGGGTTGATTGTGTAAATCATTCATTCTTATATATGTGGGCTTGTGATCCAAGATTCCTTATGTTGGACTAAGTCCGTGGGGTGACCCATGGATACTCCATGGAGGTTAAAATCCATGGAGCATAAGGAATGGGTAAAGTTATGAGTTACATGGTGTAACCCTAATAGCCACCATATAAAAGAATCACATGGCTCAAGAAATCGTGCACTAATGTGGGAATATGAGGGCTAGACGATTTCAAGGAGTGCTCCATTTCTCTCAAGTCATTCCATGTGCATTTGGTGTTGTGTGAACCATTTGAGGTGTCACACTTGGGGCACTAGGCACTCAAGCTTCATGGAGACAAGCTACATCAAACAAAGGTATGTATTCTATCCATTTGATTACCCAACTATCAAGTATTGTATGCTAGATAGTGTAATACCTTGGAAAGTTCATAATTGCATGTATAATAGAGAAAACATAGATCCAAGGTATTTAGGGTTGCATGTACACTTAGGAGTGTTAGAATGCGCAAAACCCATCAAGATTAACCAAAACGGCGAATTTTCTTCCGATTAAGGAGACGTACCCGTTAGAAAGGCTAGCTAAATTATACGTTGACGAGATAGTGAAACTGCACGGAGTTCCATTATCTATTATTTCGGATCGGGATAGTCGCTTTACGTCGACATTTTGGGGTAGTTTCCAATGAGAAATGGGTACTCGAGTAAAATTGAGCACGGCATACCATCCGCAAACAGATGGGCAAAGTGAACGGACAATACAGACCTTGGAAGATATGTTACGGTCTTGTGTTATTGATTTTGGAGGGTCTTGGGAAACTCATTTGCCGTTAATTGAGTTTGCCTACAACAATAGCTATCATGCAAGTATAAAAGTCGCACCATATGAGGCTCTAATGGCAGGAAATGTAGAACTCCATTATGTTGGAATGAGGTGGGGGAGAAACAGTTGGCTGGACCTGAACTTGTTCAGCAAACTACCGACAAAATCCAGGTGATTAGGGATAACATTAAGGTTGCTCAGGATCGACAGAAAAGTTATGCAGATAAGCGGAGAAAGCCAATAGTGTTTCGGGTTTGTGATAAAGTTATGTTAAAGGTGTCCCCATGGAAGGGCGTTGTGCGTTTTGGTAAGCGGGGGAAGTTAAGTCCTCGCTACGTTGGACCCTTTATAATTAATGAACGAGTTGGAGAGGTGGCCTATAGATTGGAGCTACCAAGGGAAATGCAGGGCATTCATAGCACGTTCCATGTCTCTAATCTAAAGAAGTGTCTAGCGGACGCCGCCATGGAAGTGCCACTTCAAGAAATTAAGGTTGATGAGAAGCTTCGATATACAGAAGAACCCGTCGCGATTATAAATCGAAAGGTCAGAAAGTTAAGGAATGTGGAGACACCACTGGTGAAAGTTCAGTGGAAGTATCATAAAGGTTCAGATGCAACATGGGAGACCGAGCGAGACATGATGACTAAATACCCTCATTTATTTGCTTAATTCAAATTCCGAGGACGGAATTCCTTTAAGGGGGGAAGTTTGTGATAACTCAAATTTAAGATGTAGAAATATATATGTAATTAGATTATATCATTATAATAAAATGATTAATTCAAGGAATAATGAGGTAATTAGTGGAGAATTATGGAGATTAATGGCAAAAACCGTCATCTTCATTAGGGCTGTAAATTCGAGCATATGAAAGGGGTTCCTCACTTTTGGACTTAGGCATTATATATAGCATGTAAAATCGAGTGAAAACCCCACAAGAATTCTGGAAATACACTGAGAATCGAAGGAGAAGTACGAGCTAGAAGTTCTTGGGGATTTTCGAAGTTTTCTAGTAATTAATGTATGATTCCTTGATTTTAGTTTGATATAGTTTTTGATTAAGTATATCTATATCCATTTCGTGTTCTGGTTCCATCAGTTCAGGCCAATTGTTATCTAATAGGTGGAAAATTGAAATAATATAATTTTAGAAAAGAAAGCTTGAATATATCTTGATTTCAGTCATTTTTCTGAAAATTGTTTATGGTTACATGTTAGTGGGAGGTGGAGAAGATTAATGGTGATTTTATATAATTATTCAAAAAAAATTTGGTAATATATGGAGCTGTACCAGCTTAATAATGGCAGAAAAAAATATATGTATACGGGTTAAGAAGAAGGCATTTCGGGTTCTTTTGTTGGGTGAGTCAGAAAACAACTGCATTCAAAAATATTAAATCATATTTTATTACAATAAATAATTTGTGGTGGCACATTGAATCTCACGATCTGAGCCTTCCTTTTTTTAATTTGTTAGTTGCAATTTTAGCCCTATAGTTTCAACAATTTACTGATTCCATTTTGCAACAAAATTCAAGAACTATGTGGCATCCTTCCTTTTTTTTTTGAGGTTAAAACGAAAATTACGTGACTAGTGGTAATATGTTAGTCCTTATCTTTTTTTACTAAGGTCATCGCTCTAAAAGTCCACGTTTCAGCCCTCATTATTTTATTTTCTTAATTTAAACCATAACAAAAAAAATATGTGAAATCATTATATTTACGTCTTGATACTTTTAAGTAAAGATTTTGGTTATCGAGGAAAGCATTATTTTGTTAATTATTTTGGAATATTACTTTTATTAATATTTTGGGAATATTAGCATATCCATGCCGAAAATATATATATGTATATATTTCTAATAAAGTGAATAGATAACAATTATTATTGGCCGAACGAGACACGCGTGTGATGGAACCGAAACGGATGTTGAGGATACTATCTAGGGATGTTGCCTTAGGAAAATTTATTGTTGGAATGTAGGGTGCGTGTAGCGTGACGAGCTTGGTTAAGACCTACGCCAACAAGGTGAGTTTCGTGTGAAGTTTGTGGTTGCTTGCATGAAAAGTTGATTCTAAATTATTTGCAATTATATGATACTGTTGTTATTGCTATGAATATTTGTGTGAAATTTTTGTGAATTATTTCATATAAAAGGGTGAAAATGGTAGGTGACATATATATAGGGAACAGGTGTATTTACACGGTCTTATTATTAGTCGTCGTACAGGGTGTTAGTACGCGGCGGAGAGCTTACGCTCTGTTTATCTAGCCGTAAGCATATTTGTTGTGCCCGGCGGAGGGACTTGTTCCCTGGAAACGATAGTAGTTCCCTAATGTGTCATCAAGGGTGGAAAGAAATGAAAAGAATTATATTTGATAAATTGTTGCATTTATTTTTATTTTATTGACGTCAATATGCATGAAAACCACGAACTCACTAGGCCCTAGGCTTACCCATTAGAATCTTTAAATGCACGCAACCCAGGAAATAACGTAGCAAGTGGCAGCGGGAATGGAAAGGATGAATTTCAGACTTGAAGAAGGCGACAAGTTTTGAGGAAGACGTAGCGCACCAAGTGTTTACTTAAATTTCTATTTGCTTCCACTATTATTATTATTATTATTATTATTATTATTATTATTATTAATTACATTAGTATTTGAATCTTAAATTTTGGAGGTTTTGGGACTATGTTAAGTTATTTTGGCATTTGAAATTTGGGGCGTTATATATATATATATATATATATATATATATATATATATATATATATATATATATATATATATATATATATATATATAGGGAGAGAAAAGACTACCAATCATAAAAGGACACATGTCAAATTGTTTATTAATACGTAATGTATGTTATAAGTTATTTAAATTATGTATTGTATGTTATACGTAATGTATGTTATAAGTTATTTAAATTAATACGTAATATGGGGCGTTATCTTTATGGTTTGGTTAAAATTATGTATTTAGTCCTTGTGTTTTGACTTGGAATCATTATATGTCATCTTATGGAATAGTACCACGGTCTTCATAACCGTTCAATATCATCTATTTCATTTTCACCCATAAAAAAGTCAATATATCGACTAATTGAACATCACCTTCTCTAATTGTTGTTAAGTATTCTGTAATGCGTGAGTCGTTAATTGTGTTGGTTCTTAGTGAAGAATAGTCATGCCACTAATTATCAAATACCCATGCATTCCTTATTGATGAAGAAGACAGTTAATTGGATTCAAAGTTTGAAGACGAAGAAGAATTTAACTGTTATTTTTATGTATAACCGGTGATGCTTGATATTACTACATATGTTTAAAAGATCTTTATTAGAGTAACTTCCATTAATTTAATCTTCCTAAATGTTATGCCGTTAATTATTTTGGTACTTAATGAAGAAGCATTGTGTCGTTAATTCTAATATTCATGGACTTTTTATTGTTTAGTAATTCTGTAATAAATTAATGGCTTCAAAGTTTACAAAAATCATGTTTGTTAATTGTTCGATGTTTATTTATTATTTTCTAGAATAAATATTAGGCTTTAAGTCTGAACTTGAAAAAGAATCCGTTATTTTTTCATGTAACCATAAATATTTGATAATAAAGTAACTTTCATTAATTTAATCTTTCTCAATGCTCAATTTGTTAGCTCTTAAGTAATAAAAAATTAAAGTAAAATATTTATTTTTAGACCTATATGTATATTGTCTAGATGTAAATTAATTAATAACAATGTCTACTTTAAGAAATATAAACTAATATATATATATATATATATATATATATATATATATATATATATATATTTATTTTGCTACAAATTGAATTTATTAATAATCTTTCTTATTCACGTCTTTATATTTTTGGCAAATACTAATGGTTTATTTATGCATAATTAATTTGTATAGAAAATTTTATAATTTATGCCTCTTAAAATTCAAGATTTGATGAATATGCTTTACAATATATATATATATATATATATATATATATATATATATATATATATATATATATATATATATAAAATTTAATATAATATAAAAAAATAAGTTTATAAATGAAGTATCCAAATGAAATATATTATAAATCATTATATAAAATAAATCTAAGAAATTAATTCAAATAGAGATATCATACCATGCCCCAAACCAGATACGAAAATCCACCCCATGTATACAAGAGAGCACCGCATCCAAGTAAATGCCATGTGTATGTTTTTTGTATAAACATGTAGAACATCTGATTTGTTAAATCTTCAACGTTTTTAAATTTTGGATGCTGCATTAAAACAAGCAATATAATATATTTTTAGGACGTTTTGTATTTTTAGCACATAAGATTCAATTAAAAATTTAGCAATAATATCTTCAATTTTTAATAAAAACATCGAACCATGATACCTTTTCAAGAAAGTATCCACTGTCAAAAATCCAACCCATATGACTAAACCAGAACCCATTGATAGGTGAATGTATATCATTATCTGAATCGACGTATTTATGATGGAATCTATGGGTACTTACCCAATATATTGGATCTCCCTGCATGTAAACGTATTTATTATTTTTTACATGTAAAAGTATGTATTATTTTTTGTATGAGAACCAGAAAAAATAACATAATTTATTTACTTGGAATGAAAAATGTTGTTAGAGTTTGTCTAATAGAATAGAGTTGACCATTTATAGAAGAAATTTGGTTTTCTTCATTTTTTTCATATATATTAATATAAAATGTGTTTGTAATTATGTAAAAGTGCAAATAAGATCATTATTTTAGGATCATTATGATCATTTTTTCAATCATTGTTTTAGAGTTTATCTTCTATCGTAAAAAATAAATAAAAATATGTAAGTTCATCAATTTCCAATTTCTTTCCATATTGATTTTCGAAAAAAAAAATAACGAAAAATGTGCATCATATACAAATATCAATTGAAAAAACGTATTTTTTTTCAACGAATCACCTTTTATAACAACGTCTTAGACAATTAAGACTTTTTTTTCAATATCTAAAAAATCGTTTTTAAAAAATATGCATATATACACAAACTCAAATGCATATGATTTTTCAATCCTTGATTTAGAGTTTATCTTATATCTACAAAAATAAGTAAAACTATATAAATTCATTATTTTTTAACCTTTTTCATATTAATATTTAAAAAAAATTGTATAAAATGTGCACCATATACACATATATAAAAATGAAAATATGCACATATGCACATCTGCATATGTGCATATTAATGTACAGATGAAAACATCTTAACAACTTAGGACACCCTTATAGATTGTGCTTTGATGACAAAAAAAATAAAAAAAAATGTATTTCTATTAATGTGCATATGGTGCACATTTTACGTTATATGAAAAAAAAATCGAATATGAGTAAAGGTAGAGGTTAACAAATGATGAGTTTAAATATTTTTTGTTTTTTTCGATTGAAGATAAGCTCTAAAAAAACTTTTTCCAAATGATATGCATAAGATTCACATGGTACAGATTTTTTTTGAATAAAAATATGAAAAATAGTAAAAAAAATGATGAATTTAAATATTTTTATATAAAACAAACTATAAAACAATGGTTGAAAAAGCGATTCTAATGATCATAAAAGTTAGTGATCCTAATGGATCCAACATATATATATATATATATATATATAGATATCATACATGTTTATAAAGCTAGCATTTTTTCTTGAATTTCATGCATTTGAAACCTTTTTTTTTAACTTCCTCAAACCACATTCATTTGAAACCCATTTTTTTAACTAATGCAACTCAAAAGTTTTCTTAATTATGATTTAACACTAAAAAAGTTTTATAACTTATATTATCTTTAATTAGCATTTAGTGAAAAGTTTACTATAAAAATGTTAATCTTTTGGGAAGACATGCATACAAATCATATACAAATTTCAGAAAGAAAACAAACTTAAAGGTTTTTGTGTTAGGTTGAGGTCTTATGTCCACTTTTGGAGATATGTTATTATATTAGAGCTTTTAATTTGTAAGTTTGTTATATTAATTCGTTTTTATATTTTCTTCGTTTTTGGATTATTGTAATACACTTTTGGAGATATGTTATTATATTAGAGCATTTAATTTGTATGTTTGTTATATTAATTCATTTTTATATTTTCTTCATTTTTGGATTATTGTAATACAATCGTTGTATATTGTGGTTTAATCGTTAATATATTGATCATATGTTATATAGGGTGATGTCGAAAATATTTAATTAAATATTTTAAATATGTTTTTTTGTTTTGTAATTTTACCATTTCAAAAAGATAATTAATTAAAACTCATACATATGTTATACTTTCCATCTCTCTCTCTCTCTCTCTCTCTATATATATATATATATATATATATATATATATATATATATATATATATATATATATATATATATATAAATATATATATATATATATATATATATATATATATATACTAGGTGAATGCTCGCGTGTTGCGCGAAAAAGACCTATATAGTTGAAGTTTTTACAAATATATGTTTTTTTTAAATATAACAATAATGTTGTTGTTAAATTTGATATTATAATTCGTATACAAAATTGATATATTATATTGATTATTTTGAATTATATGATAATATATCTACATCTATTATAACTGCATTATCTTAATAGTTTGAATGACTTCTACCCGCGAATTACACGTGAATAAAATTATATATAATATATGGTTTAATGTTATTTATAGTTGTTATTATTGTTAATTAATTTTTTAAAATTTATTTGTTTAATGTTTTAATTTCTATCATTATAATTATTTAAAACTGCACACATTGTTTTTTGATTTTAAATGTAACAATATAATCATTTATATAGAGTTATTTTTAACTATTGTTACTGTAAGTTATTTTAAGCTACTTATTTGAAAACTTTTAACGATTATAAAAATATATTTGAGAAATATTTTAGTTAAATTGAGATTACAGTTTAGTTTTTGTATTTATCACTACAATTTATCACTTTTAACTATTTACAAAATATCCTTTGGTTTTTTTAAGTGGAAATGACATTTATATTTAAGTTGACACTGTAATATTATACTCCCTCCGTCCCAAAATTATTGTCCACAGACAAAAAAACACATACATTAAGAAAAGCAATCATTAGTTTTGTCTTTTTGAGTAAAATGATCCTCTTGCCATTTTCTAAAACCAATGGGAAATGTGCGTTTGTAATTATTCAAGTTTACTTTATTAAATGTTAGGTGTAATATGGTAAAAGTGTATATCTACTTTTGGTAGTGGACAATAATTTTCGGACAAACTAAAATAGTAAGGTGGACAATAATTTTAGGACGGAGGGAGTATTAAAATTAACAATTTAAGTATTTTTGTTCAAACTCTTCAAAAGTTGTAGCTTTAAACTGATGATAATTTACATACAACAACTTTTTAAATCTAATAAATTAAGTATAATATGCTAAAAGTTAAAAACATAACATTATAAGTAAAAGTAAATATATTATTTTAATATTGAAATTTAGTTTATGTATGATTACACTTTAGGTTTGATATTTATTTAACCTTATTAACCAAAATTCATTTAAAATCTAATATTTCAAATGCTTTTTAATAATGATTGTAAAAATTTCAACATGTGTTACTTAATTGATTGATTAATAAAAATATTAACGTTTTGAAACTCCTAACTCTTAAACTTATATTATTTAATTTGTTAGTTAACTAAAATATTTTTCCTACATAAAGATAACATTTTTATGTTTGGTTACTCATATTTGTTTAAGTAATTAGAAAACAATGTGTACATAGAAGGACTACTTCAATTTCACATAGGAATCGATACCACTAGAGAGTTCTGTTGTCTTTAATCAGTGAGCATTTTTTCTTGAATCTTATACATTTGAAACCCCATTTTTTAACTTCCTCAAACCACATTCATTTGAAACCCCCTTTTTTAACTAGTGCAATTCAAAAGTTTTCTTAATTATGATTTAACACTCAAAAGTTTTATAACTTATATTATCTTTAATTAGCATTTAGTGAAAAGTTTACTATAAAAAATGTCAATCTTTGGGGAAGACATGCATACAAATCATATACAAATTTCAGAAAGAAAACAAACTTAAAGGTTTTTGTGTTGGGTTGAGGTCTTGTGAACACTTTTGGAGATATGCTATTATATTAGAGCTTTTAATTTGTAAGTTTGTTATACTAATTCGTTTTTATATTTTCTTCGTTTTTGGATTATTGTAATACACTTTTGGAGATATGTTATTATATTAGAGCTTTTAATTTGTATGTTTGTTATATTAATTCGTTTTTATATTTTCTTCATTTTTGGATTATTGTAATACAATCGTTGTATATTGTGGTTTAATCGTTAATATATTGATCATATGTTATATAGGGTGATGTCGAAAATATTTAATTAAATATTTTAAATATGTTTTTTTGTTTTGTAATTTTACCATTTCAAAAAGATAATTAATTAAAACTCATACATATGTTATACTTTCAATATCTCTCTCTCTCTCTCTCTCTCTCTATATATATATATATATATATATATATATATATATATATATATATATATATATATATATATATATATATATATATTATAATAGAGGTCAAAACACTTCAACCAAACTTCATTTAAAATCTAATATTTCAAATGCTTTTTAATAATGATTGTAAAAATTTCAACATGTGTTACTTAATTGATTGATTAATAAAAATATTAATGTTTTGAAACTCCTAACTCTTAAACTTATATTATTTAATTTGTTAGTTAACTAAAATATTTTTCCTACATAAAGATAACATTTTTATGTTTGGTTACTCATATTTGTTTATGCAATTAGAAACCAAGGTGTACATAGAATAACTACTTCAATTTCACATAGGAATCGATACCACTAGAGAGGTATGTTGTCTTTAACCGGTGGTAGGAGATCCACATACCCTTTTTAATTATTTATATTAATGATTAGTAATATCTATTTTATATTCCTATTCACCTTAATTTTTTAGGTACAAATTAAGGAAGATGATTCTCGGCGCAACAACATAAAGTCAAACGTACGCCTTGCAAAATATGTAATTAAAATTAAATATCATATTTTATTAATCGACTTATTTTAAAACTCTTGATGACATTTATGTATAATGATATATTTTGTATGACTTCATTCTTAATTTCAATGTTTAGTATTTGAAACTACATATATGAAACCTTGGATGTTTGGTGTAATATAAATAGTGTAATACAAAGTTTATTAGTTCAATATTGTTTATTAATAGCTCATTTAAAACAACTTATTGCTTATTTTATCCAAAAAATATTATCGGACATAAGAAAAGTAGATTATATTAATGTTATACAAAAACTTATAATATATATTGGATATTATAAAAGTAAAAGTAAAGTTTATAAGGTATGGACTATTTTAGATAGTATCAAAATATAAGTTGATGAATTTTTATGTTATTTGATAATTCGGTTAATACCCAAAACATGACTAAAAACGTAAATTCAACATATTTCTATTTTTTTCCATAATTATTTTAACCACTTAAATGCATTCTTGCGAACGCGCGAGGTTACGCCTACTATGTGTGTATATATATATATATATATATATATATATATATATATATATATATATATATATATATATATAGGTAGAATCATATATAACCTACAAATATTGTGTTAGTGTGTTACTAATTCCTAGTTAATCCTTATATATTAATTTTCTTAAATTTTAATTAACTACTTAGGGGTAATTTAATAAAATAACATACTAATCAATAATCAGTTATATTGAAATCCCTTAAATCTTGGACATAGTAAACTAATCTCATTAAACCATGCATCCCTTATCTCTTCTCTCTTAACTACGATCCAAAAATCTAAAACCCAAAAATATGTTAATCCTTCACTTTGTCGTCGATAACCTTCCTCCTCATCTCGTACACCACTTCTTTTCCTCCTTCTGGATGTTACTTCCTCCGATTAATAGCAACACATACGTGCTTGTGTGTATGTGCATTCTTGTGCGATCAAAGAACGAGAAAGAACATCAAATGTGTGTGTGTGTGTTTGTATGTATGATCGGGAAATCAGGCAGCAAGACAAAATCGAGAACTCACAATGCAAAGGGCAGCAACGATGATGGATGATGGCCAGAGGTGCTACTGGGTCAGCGGTGGTTCAATGGTGACTTGAAAATGACGCAAACAACTTCAAACATCTTCTAATTATTGTGTAATTTCTAAATTTACCCTAATGCACAAGTTGGTGTATAAGGGACAATAAGGAATCATGTTGCAAGAAGGAAACTAGGAACTAAAGTAAGGGTCATGTTTTCTTGGTGAGAAAGGTTTATGATGTATAAATAAGGGCTATGTATCCTCTATATGTATGTCGACTAAGAGATCTCCTTTGCATTGTTTGTAGCCTAAGTTTTTGAGTTATTTTTCTTAAGTTATAATAAGAAGCAGTTGTTTTATTTGTAGTGTTTTTATCATATGTTTTCAACAATTGGAATTAGAACGGCAATGATAGATGGATGGAGAAGACAACAACTCAGGTAGAGACGACAATAAAGAAAAAGTCAAGGTGACAGCCAAGGAGGGTTCGTCTATATCGTTCTAGGTTCCCATGCCCAACTCAACGAACTACACAATATGAGCGATACACATGAGAGTGATCCTAAATGTACACTAAGTCTGGGATGTCATTGATATAGGTGCGACGGAGCCTACGAAGTACAATATCGCAATAACAGTATTGTTTCAAGCAATTCCTGAAGAACTCATATTGCAAGTTGGTGAAATGGAGACAGTGAATGAAATATGGGAAGTGATTAAAACACAACACATTGGGGCAGATAGGGTGAAAGAAGCATGACTCCAAACTCTAATGAATGATTTTGATAATCTGAAGATGAAAAAAACTAGTACCATAGATGATCTTGCAAGCCAATTGTCAAGTATATCATCGAAATCAGCATCTCTTGGAGAAACAATAATTGAAACCAAACTTGTTATGAAATTTCTTAAAAGTCTACCAAGGAGATTCATACATATTGTAGCATCCATTGAACAGGTCCTTGATATCAAGAATGATGGATTTGAGGTCGTAGTGGGACCTTTAAAGGCATATGAAGAAATAATTAGGTAAACAAAATCAATTAGAGAATAAAGCAAACTCATGTTTAACAAGGTTGAACCATCCAGTCGCAGTGAAAATTTGAAGAGAGGAGGAATAGGAGGTCGTGGTGGACGAGGATGTGGAGGACGTCACAAGACCTCGTACCAGCAACAGCAAAAGAACAACTCTTCAAGAAATGGGGAAACGTCTTAAAATCGAAGGGTAAACTGAAGGATCGATCCAAATTTCAAATGTTATAGATGTGACAAATTTGGACACTTTGCTTCTTAATGCCCTGAATGGAAAAAATAAGCAAACAGAAGTTGATCTTGTCGAGTCAGATGATCATGACCACACTTGTTCATAACCAGAACCTTATATGAAACAGTGCTTTTAAATGAAAGAAGTGTAATCCCAAGTCCCTACGAGTCAAGAGATGATGATAAAAAAATATGGTATTTAGACAACGGTTCAAGCAATCATATGACATGTAATCTCTCTTTCTTTACTTAGATTAACAAGCGAATAGGAGGACGAGTAAACTTTGGAGATGATTCATGCATCGAGATTATGGGTAAGGGGTTTATACTTTTTCAAGGAGTTGGTGGGAAACAAAAACTACTAACATACGTATTTTACATCCCAAGTCTCAAGAAAAATATCATTAGTTTGGGACAAGGAACAAAGATAGGATTTGAAGTCTCAATGAAATGAGACTACCTACTATTATTTGATACCCGAAACACTCTTATTTTCAAGTAAAACGATCACTAAACAGACTTTACAAAACCCAAATTGCAATTGATAAACTTGTATATTTACAAAGTCAATGAAAAAAATCTGAATTGGTTGTGGTGAGAAATACTTGGACATGCTAACTTTGATAAAATTGCAATTATAGGAAAAAGGACTTAGTCACTGGTTTACCACCCATCAAAGGGAACGACCAACTACGCGAGTCATGTCTAGCTGGAAAACAAACCCGAAATCCATTCCTCAAGAAATCATATTTTCAAGCAAGAAGACCACTAGAAATCGTTCATGGTGATCTATGTAGATGCATATCACCGCCAACCCCTAGTAGAAATAGGTATATTTTGTACTAATTAATGATTACTCATGGTACATGTGGTGTTTTCAGAGGAAGGAAAAGACTGATGCAATTCAACATTTCAAGATATTCAAAGTAAGGACAGAGACTGAAAGTGGAAACACGATGCTAGTAATTCGAACAGATAGAGGTGACGACTTCACTTCTCATGAATTTAACAACCAGTGTGAAAACCATGGAATGATAAGGCACCTCACAGCACCGTACATGCCATAGCAAAATGGTGTGGTGGAAAGAAGAAATTGTACCCTTCTTGAGATGACAAAAAGTATGTTGAAAGCAAATCAAGTTCCTAACAAATTTTAGGGTGAAGATGTACTTCATGCAACCCACATTATAAACAGACTTCTAACCAAGGCGGTAAACGAGATAACTCCATATGAAGCTCACTACAAACAAAGGCCAAATATTAAGTATCTACGTGTATTTCGTTGTATAGCTTATTCGAAGATTATAGGTCCACATGTGAAGAAACGTGATGATCACTCGATAAAGACGATGGACTTTGGAACAGAACCAGGGACCAAAGGATATCGACTCTATGATCCAGAAAAACAAAATATTATAGTATCAAAAGTTGTCTTTGATGAACAATCAAGGTAGAATTGGACAGAAAAAGACAATCACACGCTTAAACCTAGAATGTTTTGGGTTCATTGGTCGAATCTTGTAGATACTGGAGACAGCTCGGTAACACATAACCAAGACAATAGCAATGTGGAGGTAGAACCAGAAATCAATGATGACGAGGCAGAAGAGGTTGTTAACAATGGAGAAGGTGGCAACGAGACACACAAAAACATGAACCATGAAGTCGTCGATCACCATGAGCCAACACAAGTAGCGGATACCCGTCCAAGATCAAGTCGAGTTACTATGTACCATTAAAATTTAAAGATTTGAGATGGATTTTCTTATTGAAAATATCAAACTCTTATTATCTTTAAATAAAGACGAGCCATCAACTTATCAAGAAGCCAAACACAATCCAATATGGGTAAATGTCATGAAAGAAGAAATGGATCCGATTGAAAAGAATGGAACTTGGAAACTAGTCCCAAAACCAAGGAATACAACCATCATTGGTTTAAAATGTGTGTTTAAGGTCAAATGAGATGCAAATGAGTCCATCAGCAAATACAAAGCAAGGATTGTAGCAAAAGGTTACCTGCAACAACAAGGGCTTGACTTTGAAGAAGTATTTGCTCTGGTAGCTTAGATAAAGACAGTTCGAGTACTTATATCTCTCGCAACACTCAAAGGATGGTAGTTTCATCATCTTGATGTAAAATCTACGTTTTTACATGGTGAGCTGCAAGAAGACGTGTACATTCATCAGCTAGAAGGGTTTGTAAAGTTGGGGCAAGAAAACTTGGTGTCTAAGCTAGAGAGGGCGTTTTATGGCTTAAAGCAAGCACCTCAAACATGGAATGTAAAATCTTGATAAAATCTTGAAAGACATGAAGTTTTGAAGGTGTGTACAAGAACAAGAAATATACACGAGACAAATAGAGGGAAACTTAATCACTATTGGTGTGTATGTTGATGCTCTTGTTATTATAGGGTCAAACACTGGAATCATATCAAAATTCAAGCAAGCACTGGCTATGAGATTTGATATGACTAATTTAGGCTTGCTCACTTATTACCTTGGAATTGAAGTACACCAAAAAGAGAAGGATATTACAATCACACAAGAGGGATATGCAAAAAAAATGCTTAAAGACGCAAGAATGTTTGATTGTAACCCTACTCTAATCCCATTGGACTCAAATGTAAAATTTTCCAAAAGAGAAAGTGAAGAAGATGTTGATGACATTGAACATCGAAGCTTAGTAGGAAGACTAAGATATTTGCTTCAAACAAGGCTAGACTTCTCGTATGCAGTTGGCATTACAAGTCGGTATATACAAGAACCAAATAAGTCTCACATGTTTGCCATAACATATCCTAAGGTATGTAAAAGGGACTCTTGGATACAGAATACATTACGCTCGAGGAGGATCCATCAGCATTGTTGGTTATAGTGATAGCAGTCACAACATTGCCGAGGATGATGGAAAGAGTACAACTGGTCATACTTTTTAGTTGAATAAGTCACAAAAACAAGAAACCATTGCACTGTCTTCATGTGAAGCCGAGTACATGGCTGCAAGTGCAGCATGTTGTCAAGTTGTATGGCTTCGTGATCTTGATATTGATATAACTGGGGAGAAGATACAAAAGGTGGTATTACGAATTAACTACACTTCTGCAATAGCATTAGTTAAGAATCCAATATCTCATGGTCGAAGCAAGCACATCAAGTCACGTACGGTTCAACTACATACTTGAGAGGGTAGATGAAAAGGAAATCATGGTGGAGCATATCAACGGAAAGGAGCAACGAGCTAACATTCTAACAAAAGCACTTGCAAAGATTAAGTTTAGTAAAATGCGCAAGTTTTTAGGATTACCTCTCAATTCCTATTCAAAAATTAGGGGGTAAATATTATGTAATTTCCGAATTTACCCTTATGCACAAGTCGGTGTATAAGGGGCAATAAGAAATCTTGTTTCCGAAACTAGGAATGAGAGTAAGGGTCAAGTTTTTTTGGTGAACAAGGATTAGGATCTATAAATAAGGGCTATATATCGTCTATGTATATGTCAATTAAGTGAGCTCCTTTGCATTGTTTGTAACCCAAGTTTTTGAGTTATTTTTCTTGAGTTATAATAAGAAGCATTTGTATTGTTTTTATCAGTTGTATTCAACACTAATGCTATTGATTTTCCCTTCTGGACTCAATAAGGTATTTTCCTAATCATCGATTCCAAAATTCTATTATTTATTTCACGTCTCGCTCCTAGGCAGTGGCATTGTAGTACCGGATTATTAATTTACATGTGATTTTAAATAGTGTTTCTCTTTCAGCTTTTGATAAAAACAAACATTTTTTACTTATATAAACTTTGACCTTTCATTAATTTTGTAAATTAAGCGTTATTAGGTAATCTTTTAGAATCCTGTTTGATGCAAAGCCTCTGCATATTTCTTTTATGGAAGATTGTGGTCTAATTGTTGATTAAACTTATAAACTATCAGATTATATTGTTATGACAAATAATTGATGAATTTCTCAATATTAGTCAAAATAATAAATTAAGTTGCAGCTTTTAGAAGAAATAATAGCAATTAGCAAAGATGACCAAATGTGCTAACAAAAGGCACAGTAGGAGCAAATATATAAACCTATAATGATTAAACTTAATCAAATATTGTGCACGTTATTTCAGTAGAGTAAATTTTTTGTAAGTGTGAATGATATAATAACATCTATACCTTTTTTCCTTTTTTGTAATTTATGTTTATATATCTTGTTATGGACATGTTTGTACTTAGCACAAAAAGTAATTTAGTTGTTATTGATAGAAGTTTAGCAAAGAGATGGTAAATTATTCGTAGATAGATACCTGTGTAAATTGGAAACAAAAGAAAGAAATTTTTCGTAATTAGGATGAAATCCAAATAAGATGGGGAATATGGGTAATTTATTAGGGACAAAATTGCAAAAATGGTCAATGTGATATGCATTTTTTTGGGGTTTTAGTCTAAATCATGACTTTTTTGGATTGCTGGTCCTTTTGAGGTAGTTTCCTTGCGTTTTTGGTCCCTCGGTAAACTAAAATGACTGTAATACCCTTTTGATTTTTTTTATGTTTTTTCTATTTAATTTAAATGAAAATTAAAATAAATTATTAAATTGGACCTCTATCTCTCTCTCTCTCTTGTATGTGTGTGTTTATCTCCGACGAGGCCAAGATAGCCCCAGGTATCTCCTCCCTCTTTCTATTCTTCTTCTCGTCACAAAACCCTTCTTCACAGACATCACCAGCCCTCCTCAACCCTTTTTTTGTCGATGACAGCCTCCTCAACACCCCTGATCCTGCTGCTCTATCTTAGATCGGAAACAACCCCGGTAAAGGAGTTTCGGACAAGAAAGAGCTCGTCGGAACCACCGACTGCCACTTCCTTTTGCGATAAACTCCAGCCCCTTCAACCACCCTCTCGACCCTCCTACTTCATCATGATAGCCCCATGTATCTCCTCCCTCTTTCTATTCTTCTTCTCGTAACAAAACCCTAGCCTCCGGCACTGGTAACCAGCAACGGCTCTACAAACCCTAGTAGAGACGGCGACTTGTGGTTTCTGGCACCACCGTCGACAAACACTAACATTTCAGGTCTGGTTTCAAATACCACCTCAGATCTGTGAGAGATAGAGAGAAAGGGGGAAGAAGAAAAATAGTGTTTCAGATCAATGTGAGTGTGTGTGTGAGAGAGAGAGAATC